>NW_027109908.1:767320-780284 GCF_000696795.3 Halyomorpha halys
TTACAATCTTAGTTGCCGAGATGAAGCGGACGGACTAAGATTGCTGGAGAGAAGGAGAGGAGATAGGCCATCGTCTTGGGTGTGCGTACAAAAATAACTACTTTTGCGAGAATAGATTGGCAATGAACTTCTCTATTTCAAGCAGTGTATACGCCACCTGTGCCATGACTAGACCCAGGAAAGGATGTGGATCTAAGATCAAATTGGGTTGTTTTTTTTTTTGGTTTTTTCTCAGAACCCCTTTTTATCTGAAACAATATAATATTAACATATACATATGGTATAAATTGTCGGTTTTTACTCCTCTTACTGTAACAGGGCTACATTTTAAGGAGGCGTTAGAGTCATGAGATGGGCGGAAATCAGATCAAATTGGGGGATTTAGAGTCCCTTATTTACAGGCCTAGTCCATGCGGCTGTGACCGAGAAGCGGTCGGTACATGTCTGCCTGAGATAGGTTCGTGCATTGCATTGTTATCATTTATTATTCATTGTACAGATATTGCTAAGTATTATATACAAAATTATTAATATATAAAAATGACAATGTGTTTTTACAAAATAATGCAATATGTAAATTTTGGAGCTTCAGTGAGGTGCTGTGCTCTGGTGAGTTGTGATCGCACCGCTTGCTCCCTCTCGCTACAATTTTATTTTGGTAAATACCTTGAAAACTGCTACTCCTACGAAGATAAACTACATTTGAGAACATTAAACTAACTTTAATTTTAGTGCTAATTGACATCTGTACGTCTAACGGTTCTCGAGGTAAAGTTTTCCCAATATAAATTTGTAAATTACCAATTTTTTCGTAAATAATATTTTATTGCGTTTTTCTAGGGTTATAAGTATAACCTATTTATAAACTACTTTATAGTACATTAAACTATCTTCAATTTTTTTTAAATAATTTATTTATTGATATTTACAACTGTATACATATATACACATCAAGTAAATTTTCTTTAAGTGATATTATGACATGATAAAAACATGTGGAGAATCTACCTATTGATAGAACTCCAAAAACATTTCTAAAGGAGAAGATCTCGAGGCCATCTTCTTTTCAGCCTCCTAGGAGGATTATTAGGTAGTAAAGGAGAAGCCAGGTTAGAAACGAGTTGGTTTGGGTGGTTATCTTCAATTTTAAATTATAAAAAAGATGTTCTGGGGTTTGGTATAAGAAGACTTATTTTTTTAATATTTATTTATTGCTATTTACAACTGTACATTATAATACATTTAGTAAATCTGATCTAAATATAAGAAAACTAAAAATGGTTAACAAGAATTTATTTGCTGACGTTTCGCCCCACTTAGTATAATATCTTATTCTACAACTGTTTCGAATTGATATCAACTGAAACAGCCCTAATTAAGCTCTACAACGTCAGCAAATAATAAGTTGCTAATAATTTTTTGTTTTCTTATGTGACCTCATCCCTCACCATCTTCTTCATAATTTAAATTAATACGGTCAAAGAGAGAGAGAGAAATACTTTATTTATCTATGCTGCCTAAATACATCAGGTTGCTATCTAACACAGCATACTTATCAATCCGTAATCGGACATATATAAATTTCACATACATGGTATAATCAGAAAATAAAAGAGATACAATAATAAGATATTATAAACAATTTTTTTCCCCTACAGTTCCCTTTTACAATCAATTTCGGTCTGTACAACAAATACTAATGTTTCAATTCATTCCTATTTTTGTTTCTCATTTCTGCTCCTCAAATTTCACTATTTCACAATTTTTTTTAAATCACCCGATCAACAAACTCGCTCTCCGGAATTCACCCTCCTAGATCCGGCTACAGGAAACACTTGAATGGATAAATAAATTTAAAAAACAATAGTACTAATAAAATAAAATATAAATAAAAATAAAATATATTTAAATAATTGACATATTTTACTACTTTAATTTTATTGCTGTCAGTCATCATATGTCTAATGGTAACTCAGATATAGGTTTTCGTAAAAGAAAACTTTTGTCCGAACAACTAAAAATCTACATGTTGTTAATTTATGTTGGCAAATATCATGTAAACTGCCACTCCTAGTAAGATAAACGTGATAAATTACTTTTTAATAAATTAAACCTGCTGTTATTTAAGTGCTAAGTGATATCTGTTCGTATAAGGAATCTTGATATTTAGTTTTCCTAAAATAAATTCACTAACTACTGATTTTTCTTCATGAATTATTGGTTGGCTTAAGAAAAAAAAAAAAAAAAAAAAAAAAAAAAAACTGTATCTCTAGAAATATTGAACGTAACCAACTCTACTAGGATTCATATTTTAGAAACTTTATTTTAAATGATGGCTTTCTAGTTTTTAAGGTTTTTTTTACAGAGAACCCGATATTATTCCTTCCATAATAAACTCCCTAACCACCCAAACCCACTCGTTTTCTAACATTGCTTCCTCTTCCATTCCTGGCAATCCTCCAAGGCGCCTGAAAAGAAGATGGCCTCGTGACTTTATATTGTAAACTGTTTTTAGAGTTATACTACTGGGTAGTTCTCTACATCCTGTATCATATCATTATGTCATTATGATCAAATTTACTGGTTGTATTTTTTTATACAGTTGTAAATATCAACAAATAAATAAAGAAATACGGGTTTTTTTAGAGAATATTGAAAATTAATTTTTTATCCACTCTTACTTCAGTTGGCAGGCTCATTAGTTTTCACTAGTAACTATGAATAATTTAATTAAATAGTGGGGTGAAATTACTGACTTTATTTTCCATAGGGGTCCTGTACTATACGTGCAAGTTCTATATTGACGTTTCACCCCAACTGTCGCAACAGACAATATAACTCCCTCACGTTCTGGTTGTCCATTTTGTCTTAAGCAGACTTTATGAGAGTATTTGCGAACAACATATCCTGGTTTCTTTTATAACATCATCCTAATCTAATTTTTTACACATATGCACGTTACATAAAGTTTAAAATAAAATATATGGCAATATTATTCTGTTATATTATATTTAGATTTAAAAAAATCTGGCAATATTATTCTGTTATATTAGATTTAGATTTAAAAAAATCTAGCAACAAGCCCTTAAGAGTAATAAGGATATACGAAATAACAAAATCCATTGATAGCTAAAGATTTATTAATATAAATAAAGAAATATACAATCTTATGCATATCTATAATAAAAATATAAGAAAATATAAAAGAAATTATTCTAGTAAAATAATATAATATATAAAAATGATACAAGAAATAAAGAAAAGGATCCAAATAAAACAGCACTAGTACAGCATACAGCCAAAAATCAACATAATTTTGATTTTAATAACACCATGATTTTACATTAAGAAAATAATTTGTTCAAAAGAAAAATACTTGAGTCAATTTATATATCTGAGAACATCAATTACACAGTTAATTTTAAAACATATACTAGGAATTTAAACCAACATTATGCAGAGATTTTAAGCAAAATAAATTTATAAAAATAAATGGAGTAAATTTGTTACTATTTACAATTAAATGTAATAAGGAATTTTGAGAATTAGAATAAATACCAAATTGGGACAAAAATTCAATTTAAAATAAAATAAATTAATTTAAAAACAAGGCTGACCTGTATGAGGCTATAAATGGTTTGTTATATGGTAGTAAATTTGCGTGAATAATTTTATATCATAAGAATTAAATATTTATGATTTTAAATTTAAAAAATAGGTAACTAAACTTAAGCTTAGGTAAGCTTATTAATAATAAATATCACTCTCTAATAATTGACTTTTTAAATAGGCTTTTAACTTATAATAAATTAAATGACCTGGGCAGAATAGCCTGCAAAAGTAACTCTAAATTAATGTGAAGAAGAAATTATAATTGAAGGTATGATATATTAATTGGTGAATAATGTTGTTGTTATAAGTTCTAAAAATGAATATATGATATAAGCTTTTAAATATTTAGATGTCATTGAGTATGGCTAGAATGGCCGAAACGTTGGACTGGTGAAACATTGTTGAGTGAAAAAGTGTTGAGACAAAAAGTGATATATATTTTTGATTTATTTAATCAATATAATATATATTTAACAAGAACAGTCTTTACATCCCGTTCAAATATAATTTCGTTCTTAAATTGCGAAATTTATAAGTGTTTTTCTTTAATGAATATAATCTTGACATAGAGATCTGTTTATCCGTAACTGTCAATTTTTATGAAACGCTGGTTACAAAATTCCGAACTCATGTTAATTATTTTATTTATTTAATTTATTCATTGTTATTTAAAACTGTATTAAATATAACCAATAAGTAAATGTTTTGTGAGCTATATTAATGACATGATACGGACATGAGGAGAATTTTTAACATTATTAGAGGAGAACATCTCGAGCCCATTTTCTTTTCAGACACAGGAGGATTACTAGGTGATAAAGGAGAAGCCAGGTTTGAAACAAGTGTGTTTGGGTGATTGGGAAGTTTATCGTGGGAGGATTGGTATCTGGTTCTGGACAAATCGGCAACATATGGAACCAGGCATATTCCAGACTTAAATAAGAAATTTCTGTTTCGCTTAAATATTTGTATTTTGAGCTACACTTTTCAGTCAAAAATAGACACATGGACAATTTTGTAAGACTTAGTTATTTTTAGTCAGGGGGACTTCACAACGTCGAACACCCTAATTCGAAATTTTAAGGGGTCGCAACATCTTCCACATACTATATATTCTATATATAGGTAAGGGAAAATGTATGATATTTCGCAGACCAGATAAATTATAAAATAAGCTCTTCTTAAAATGTTTGATTCAGCCTTTTTAAATATCACATAATTATATACTTGTTGTTTACGCTCGTTTAATTTATTTTTAGAAAATTGAAAATTAATAAAATAGATAAATTTTTATTTTTTTTACGTAAACATATTCCATCTAAATAAAATTGATATTAATCTACTTCTGTTAATTTTATAAATTATTCAGTAATATAATGTAAGATATTTTGTAAATATGAATTGTAAGATATTATCGATATATTTGTAAGATATTATCGAAATAAAACATTCGATTTTTTTTTATATTTAATTATTTTAAGGCACCACTACCCAAGGGTCATTATTGCTCTAATTTCCGAAATAGCAAAGGATAAATTTGTAATTCAGGACTTTTCAGCTGTAGTCTTGACCACACACTGAACGGGAGCAAGGGTCCAGATTTACGACTACGATTATATTGAAGTGTACAACTATTGCAACATAGGGACCTGTGGTAAAATTTGATTAACTTTTATAGTAGAGCTTGGAATAGCGGAGTAATTCTAAATGTTTATCCATGGTTTGTTTGTTATCCTGCAAGATGGAATGGAGATCGGCTGGTATAATATATAAAGATTTTAGGGAGTTATATGCCCGGCATTCAGTCAAAGTGTGTTCAACAGTAAGGCCTGTTCCACTTAGTACAAGAGCCAGTAAGAAAAAGAGGCAGTTATCATACCCCCAATTTTTGATTACTGAAAAATATCTATAATTACTAGCCAAAATTAATGAGTCTGTCAAGTATAGGTAGGGGGAATAAAAAATGGCGGCTGTTTCAAAACCTTAAAAAAACATTAGTTTTTCATTCGGAGCTCCGTATCTTAAAAACTACCAACAACACTAGAAAATCTAAAAGGACATTATTTAAAGAAGAGCAAATTTTCTGAAATATAAGCCCTAAAAAAGCTAGTTCCGGCCAATGGTTCTCGAGATATAGCTTTTTAAAAAGCAAAATTTCTTAAAATTCTACTGAAGATTAGTAGTTAATTAATTTATTTTGAGAAATCTATATCTCAGGAAATATGTGACGTACAGATGTCAATTAGCACTCAAATTATCTCTACTTTAATGAACTATGAAGTAATTTATGACATTTATCTTCGTAGGTAGTAGTTTTTATGATATTTGATAAAATAAATTGAGTTATAGTTGTTCGGACAATAAGTTTGATTTATAAAAAACTTTATTTTAGAAACTATTGGACGTACAGATATCTGCCAGGACTCAAACTAAGGCTAGTAAAGTTACTATAAAATAGTTAATAGCGTTTATCTTTTTAGGAGTAGTATTTTTTATGATATTTGACAAAATAAACTCACAAAATATTAATCTCTAGTAGTTCGTATAAAATGTTGGATTTTTGAAAAAATATATCTCTAGATCCATAAGAGGCACATAGAATGTAAGGCAAATGAAAATTTGTCCGAACAACTATAAATCAATTTATAGTAATTCTTATTTTAAATATTTGTAATCAAATATCATGTAAACTATTACTCCTACGAAGATAAACATCATGAACTACTTTAGGGCTCATATTTTTGAAAATTTACTCTTCATTAAATGACGTTCTCTTAGGTTGTTTTGAGTTGTTTCTACTTTTAAAGATATAGAGCTCCGAATGAAAAATTAGTTTTTTCTATCGCTTTGAAACAGTCGCCATTTTTTCCCCCTACCTATACTTGGCAGACTTATCAATTTTGACTATTACTTATACATAGTTTTCATTAAACTAATCAAAAATTGGGGTGAGATAACTGCCTTTTTTTCTCCTCTTGGGCTCTTGTACTAAAAAGAGATGATCTCGAGACCTTATTCTTTTCAGATAAAAAATGGAAAGATTTATGTTAAAATTGTCAAAATCACCTCCAATCTGGGCACACTTTTGATGATATCCGAGGGGAGGTGACACTACTGATTTCTCTTAATTTGTTATTTGAAAATTTTTCCCACATTTGCCTCCATTCTAATTTAATCCTCTGCTTAATGAGGGCAATGGAATCGCAACATTTGCTTATTCAATTGTTTGTAATAGCGAATTGATAGCGCTGGTGTTTCAAAACAATACACTATCTGCAGCTTCATATGTTTAAAAATAGTCTCTCGTTACGACTTTCAGTGCTTGTTGTTCTATGCATCGCACTGTGTCATTATGACAATATACTGTTGTATACAAGTATACCTTGCAGTCATGCACAACTTACGAGGGGACTGCTATCTACATTGGTACTTTGCCGTCATCCTCATAAGACTATCTACGCGGCTTACATCTTCTGCTTACGAGGGAACTGCCAGTTATACCTTGCCGTCATTTTCCTACGGCTATAATACACACATCCTCCCTTCTCATCTTAAGGTCAGATAGATATTACTATTAGTTTTCATCCAGCTGACATTATTAATTCATTATCAAATATAAATATTTTATTTTGTGTAAAAGAATACCTCTCCTTTTTTTTTTTAGTTTATATTAATTTGGGGCCCCACCAAACCTTCGATTCCTCACGTATTCAATCTTTACAATCCAAAATCCTTCGTAAAATCCTCAATGCTCCTTATTTTGTTACTAATAAAACCATCCATAAAGACCTAAATGTTCCTTATGTAACCGATCTAGCCCGAACCCGATATTATTCCTTCCATAATAAACTCCCTAATCACCCAAACCCACTCGTTTCTAACCTTGCTTCCTCTTCCATTCCTGGCAATTATCCGAGGCGCCTGAAAAGAAGATGGCCTCGTGACCTTATATTGTAAACTGTTTTTAGAGTTCTACTACTGGGTAGTTTCTCTACATCCTGTATCATATCATTATTTCATTATGATCAAATTTACTTGTATTTTTTATACAGTTGTAAATATCAGTAAATAAATAAAAAAAAAAGTTTATATTAATTAATTTTTTAGACAATATTTTGTTCTGTTTTGTTTAACGGCGTAAAACTTCCCTGGTCATCAACGCCATTCACTTCCTATTACTTTCCAGCAACATTCTTGTTGTTAAATCAATTGACTATTTTAAGTCACATGTATACATATATACGCATACATACGTATATACGTATACATACATACACTTAGATTATATTGATTTGTTTTTTATAAAACTTTATATTTTTATTTTAGTTTAGTAACACTACTAACCATATATCTTATTTATACAATTTATAATTATGCATATATTTTTCTTATGTGAAATAATTAAATACATTTACGAAATTTTGTTTTCCTATAATTTTTCAATTAACAATAACTCAAAACAAGCAGAGACCGGTATTTAGAGCGTTGGGGAATACCTTAAGGCGTTGGATTCCGTTCGCAACATTCGTGGTTTGTTAATTCATAACAAGATGGGGCTTCCAGTACTTAAGACTTTAATATCTGTTTCATCTTCATTTCCATTATTCCTCTAGAATAGGCCTTTCTAATCTTGAAAGTCATCTAGATGGTAGTGGAGTCAGCAGTATCCACCGTAGAGGCCTATCAGATCTTTTGAGATTATTCCATTTGGAGTACAGCATTATTTCTTTTATTGCTGTCTCTTTAGAAAGCGTTGGGGGAGCGTAAATGTTGCCTTGTGTTACACCTGACTGATTCAATAAAACCTGACTGGATATACTTACAGTCACCCGGACTCTTCTTTTATCCTGCCTGAAGTGATAAGAGTAAGTATTTCTTGTCTATCTCTAAGTTATTTCTCTGCAGTTATAAAAATAAAAAACAAAAAAGTATTCTTATACATTGTTGTTCTCAATTAGAGTTAATTGTTAAATTACATGTCATATATTTTAACTGCTTCTGATTTTGATTTTTTTTTTAAGATTCTGAAACATTTAAATTTAAGACAGTTAATAATTTTAAATATTGTTTCATAAATTAATTTTTCTTAAAAAAATTGTTACTACTTTCATTTTTTTTCAACATCAGGGCTACTGATACACTTGTTTCCACACATATCCTATTTTCTACTCCTAGTGTAGAAATTATATTCATGGAAGATGTGGCTGACAGTAAGTGTAATATTATAATATTGACATTGTGGTGGTGATTGCTTATTGATCAGATATGAATTATTTTATATCCCATCAATCTTATGTCCCATCACCAATCTAGACATTGTAATATTCTATCTGGGATTGGAACGATCTGATATATTTTTTTTAATGGTCTTTAATTTTCATGGCGAATGTTTATATGGCTAGCCAACTAAATGATCTATGGGCGTTGATGACCTCAGAGTTTTACGCCCTAAAGCCTCAACCAACAACTTCATGATATTTCATTTTCAGTTTTTTTTTTCCAGGTCGCCAGGTTTTCTAACATATTTGTTTAGTTGTAATTTCTTCCAAGATTTATATACTATTAATCTTTGGAAAATTATATTATAACTCTAAAGACGATCTATTATAAATCAAATTAACAATCTTAATAATGAAAAGAAAAAAAAATTGAAAAAATTAATAACTATATATGAATTCATTTACCCGAAACACCTGGCAATCATAAAAATTAACAATTATACCAACATGCTGGAAAACTTGGGAAAAACTGTTTTCTTTATATGGGTGCCGGGTCACGTGGGGATCGCTGGAAATGAACTGGCGGACATTGCAGCTAAACAAGCACTTGCTCTTCCAAGTCAGGGCGCGGCCATACTGACACCCCAAGAAATAAGTCTTCCGATGAAAAATGAAATATTATCTAGTTGGTATGCCATGTGGGATGAAAACCCGCCAAGCAAATTAAAAACTACAGGGAGGAGGTAGCTATTGCCAGATTTAGAATAGGTCATACAAGTTTAACTCATACATATCTGATCAGTAAGCAGCCACCGCCAAAATGTCAATACTGCAACAGTGTACTTACAATCAGTCACATATTTGAGAAATGTCATTTTTATTCCGCGAACTTAAGTAGATTGGGAGTAGGACCGAGTGTATTGGATGCTCTGAATGATGACCAGAAGAACGCAGAAATGGTTTTAGTTTTCTTAAAAAGGAATGACCTTTTGAATAAGATTTAAACCAGAAAATCTGTTATACGTAGTAAAAAATACCAAAAGAAGTAATTATTTAAATTTTTTTCGAAATTATTTAAAGAGAAAAATAAAGTGAAATAGAATTATAAATATAAATGAAATAGAATTATAAAGCGCGAAACATGGGCGTTGTTGACCTCAGGGTTTTACGCCCTAAAGCCACAGACAACAACAACAACAACAACCACTATATATGAATAAAATACTGAATGTCTGCTATTCCAATAGGTCAAATGAGATGTTTCTAGGTGTGCGTAGAACTATAACCACAAAGTTGTAGACACTACTGACAACTTCCAAAAGTGGTGGGCCATATAAGCTGAGTAAATCATGAACCGAGCTTAGGATATCTTAGATCGTTTACAAAATCTGTAGTTGATTTTTCAGCCTCTGATAGAAGAGCTACAATTCACCATTTCAATGTCAAATTACATTAAAGGTAATCGAAAAGATTTTGGCATCATCACATCCAATTTTATTAAAAAAATAGTACAAATAGTCTAGCATGAGATTAATACTCACGGTACACCTCTTAGAGGACATAGCACCAACCAGTTCATAGAAATGAACTTCAAACTAGAAATTAAACTGAATAAATCAAAGTCAATGCATGTTCATTTTTTTAATTAAACTCAAAACATGCTAATATTAATAAATAATAAAATGATTCCCTATCAAAATAAGGCTAAATATCTAGATGAGAAGAAAAAACACAGTGTAAACTTGTAGGCAGATCTTTCCAGGAACTAGGTCGTTTATGCAGTTGGTGAGGTTGTTGATGTCATCAAATAGAAAGTTTTTTAGCAGGTGGGAGTTTAGGAGTAAAGTTGAAAAGAAGGCTAAGTGAAGTTGAGTGAAAAGGAGAACTTGTCGGAACAATGGGGCATTGTTCCATGGCTGGGAAGTTGATCGCTCGTCATTAATTTTAGAAGTAATTCCTTAGGAGAAAACCTCAGCTCTATATCTGTATCTTTGTTTTCTACTATTCGGGTCAGGTAAAGGACATTAGCTGCGATCGATTTAATTAATTAAATATAAGATCCATATATTTGATCTCATTTTAAACTATTGCATAAAAAAAAAAATCGTTTGCCTCCTTAGCGTTTAACAAAATCCCACCAGGTCACTTTTACACTCCGTCGTAGACCTCTACCCTCCTGCACTACAGATTCGATACTTAGGACTCCATCATGAAAAGAGACTTACTTGGAATCCACATACAAGACTGAAACGACAAGAAACTGCTCGTAGATTTCGATTGCTACAACACCTTCTTGACAAGCGCTCTAAACTTCCCATTCACTACAAAAAATTATGCACACTACGTTAATCAGACCAATTTGGACATATAGAATTGAGCTCTGGGGCTCCACCAAACCATCAAATTCCTCCCGCATCCAATCCTTACAATCCATAATCTTGCGTAAAATCCTTGATGCTCCTTATTACATTACAAATAAACTCATATGCGTTTATTAAAGACCCAAAACCTATATGCGTGTTTTCATTCCAAACTCCTTACCCATCCTAACCCATTAATTCTTAATCTCTCCTCCTTAACAATTCCTGATAATCCTCCGAGCCGTCTGAAAAGAAGATGGCCACGGGACACCTATTAATGCTTAATATAGCGGGTGGTTCCTTAGAAGATAAAAAAGATAAACTTCATATATTACTTTATAAATCACTGTCTACTGATTTTTCAATGTATTCTTTATGAAATGTTGGTTTTTAAAAAAAAATATATATCGAGAACTATTGAACGTAAATTTCTCTTTTAAGGTTCATATTTACTACTAACGCCTGTTGAACAGATTCGATACTTAGGACTCCATCTTGACAAGAGACTTACTTGGAATCCACACACAAGACTGAAACGACAAGAAACTGCTCGTAGATTCCGATTGCTACAACACTTATTGGACATATGGCATTGAGCTCTGGGGCTCAACCAAACCATCAAATTGCTCCCGCATCCAATCCTTACAATCCAATATCCTACATAAAATCCTTGATGCTCCTTATTACGTTACAAATAAACTCATTCACAAAGATCTTAACATCCCATTCGTTGCAGATTTGACCCAAAACAGATATGTGTCTTTTCATTCCAAACTACTATCCCATTAATTCTTACTCTCTCCTCCTTAACAATCCCTGATAATCCTCCGAGGTGTCTGAAAAGAAGATGTCCACGGGACCTACTAATTTAAATTAATCCTTGAAATAGCGGGTGGTTCCTTCCCAAGATTTTCAAGTGTAAATGAAACATACAATATATTATCTTATTGTATTTATTGTTTGTACAGTTGTAAATCACATTAAATAAGTAAATAAAAAAAACATTTAACGTCAGTTGAGCTAAAATGAAAATTCATTGAAATACTATAATTTTAACACAATATATTCTTGTATTTCTCTAGATACAAAGAAACAAAGAACCATAACGCATACATCTATCCATAAAGGCCAAAAATAATCCCACATATAGAACTATTTCCAGCTTCAATATTTCCTGCCAGAATCCTATTTGATGTATAGAGCTGACATAAGATAAGGAAGTCAGTTAAGAGTTTCAAATCCTGAATTAGCTAAGCTTTACACGAAAAACAAAAGTTTCTACTTCAAAGCCCAGGAAAACTTTCTGTAACCAATTTATTTCTAACAGCCTGTTCCACATCCTTCTCTACTGTGAAAAGCTAATAGAAGACAGGCACAAATATTTACGAGGATTTCACTCTGTACCCAGCGATGTTCACAAAACACAAGACATACTTGAAATCGATAACATAGAAAAACTTTACAAGATTTACTACTTCATAATGTCAGCATGAAATTCACTAGATTCCTTAAGCTGTGATGGTGAGATAATTATTGGCCTGTTCAATTAATTGTTTATTCTTTTTGTTGGGGCGAGGGGCTTTTCTTAAATGAACTAACTTACCTCTTCCCCCAAAAAAATCGTTCGCTGGTTCGGTGGTGAAAAGATAAATAACGGAGGACCTGTAAAGATGGTGAACACAAAAATAATAAAGAATAAAAAAGTAGAGAATAAAAAAAAACCTTCCAAATGGTATACAAATTTAATAAAATTAAAATATAAAACAAAAGTAA
>NW_027109908.1:791684-794628 GCF_000696795.3 Halyomorpha halys
CCGAGCCGCAGCGATGTATTTCTATTATACTCGCATCATAACAAACTTCCTTGACTCTATTTACGTGATGAGTTCTAATTTAATTTTAATTACAAAATAAACTTAATTGTTATTAAAAAAGGCAATTAACTTATAATTAACAAAAAAAATAATAAACCAGTTGGAAGTAATAAAATTAAACTAACGAAAGAAAAATGTACTTTTGGGCTTTAACACTTTTTATCCCAGTTTTTTTATGTGTTTCCTTTTTCTTTTTTACTGTGGTTTCATTGATAAAATAGGTATAAAATGATACAGTTAAATTTAATGTAATTAAGTATTATTATTTACAGCTATTACTTTTATAATGAGTCAATACAGTTATGATAAACTAGTCTCATGTAAAAATCTGATTGCAAAAATCTTTAACAAATAAATTAAATTATAATTCTACTCATATTCTGCTATAAAATAAACGTTTAAATTATTAATAATAGCAAAAACAAAATATCTCGTTTAAAGGACAAACTAATAAAAAGGAACGAAGTGAATATACGTTTTAACGCTACATGAGTTAATTAAAATGAATGATATTAGCCAAGAGAACTAGCACCATACTTATAGCAACATACATTATATATTTATTTCCATCTTCCACTGCTTTTTGAGCAGCACATATTGTAACTGTTATAACCGCAAGTTTTGACTTATCCTTAGTTATATGTTTATCGTTTATAGTTGCCCTCGCTCAGCGGAGAAGGGGGTGAGTTAAAGGAAAATAATAAAAAAAATATATAATCGCTAATAAATATATAATAAAATAAAAAGGAAAAAAAGATAAAACAATAAAGAATTACTCCTTAGGCGCAACGTTATTTTAAGTTAAATTAACAAGTTGAAAGCAGAGAAAGAACATCAGAAATATATTTACAAAAGTTTAATAATAAGAAGAAATATATATACAGAGAATGGAAAAGGAAAAAAAAGAATTCTTATTAATTAATAAAACAATTTAAACTTATTTAATAAGGTCGACTTAACCTTAACCTTAATAACTATATTTACATTATTATCCATAAGAGTATAAAAGTGAATATAAAATGAAAACAAAATAAAATTTAGTTCAAATCCCACGTCGTCTTGGGTCCTGGCCGAACATAAGGTTGTCCGATATTTCCTTTCCGGTCACCGTCTCACCACTCCAGAATTATAGAGATGTAATCTCTAATGGTGTAATGCCGCAACTCTCCTATCCAGGACGTGCTGAAGATTCTTTGCTACGCACTCCACTATATCTTCACTTCTAGTGTTAATGACCGTCTATTGAAGTAAAACACCATAATTTTGAAAAACAAAACATATATGACAACATTTCTCATATGGTGATATTCCGGTTCAAACAGTAAAGACAGAGGGCCTTTAAACTATTTAACAATCGTAACGTGTTCCAAAATCAAACTTTCGCCTTCACAAAAACAAAACCCACTCGTCAGACCATATCGGTCGTGTTTTGTTTTTCCCATAACAACCGTAACACCCCTTGTCTACACAGATCTAGCCAGTGTTTTTATTTCACCATGGCAACCGTAACACCTCTTGTCTACACAGATCTAGCCAGTGTTTTTATTTCACCATGGCAACCGTAACACTGTACACAGTTCAATTTTACACGTGTACCCGTGGCGTCAAATAACTGCTAATAAATCAATTTACAATTACAATCTTCGGCTTTAAGGTTCAGTCCTCTGTGCCTTTCCCGTCCGTTGGCCTTCTAGGAGAAGGTCTTCTTTGAGGAAGATTGAAGTGGGTTGGCCCAACAATAGTTTTCCACCCGTATACAAATTGTTTTTAATACGAGTAGTTGTCTTCTGTTACCAGCTGAAGGAAATCGTACAGTGTGAAAGCGTAGAGTACGGTTCCCTTAGCAATCTGGCCCGTAGTACATCAAAGATGGTGCAGTCCATGTTGATGTGCTCAGCAGTCTCCAGAACACCGCAACTAGGACCTAGGGATCGATAGCAACTAGGACACAGGGATCGATAGCAACTAGGACATAGGGTCAACTCTTGGTGATGTTCCTCCGATTGGTGTTACTCGAAGCTTTCCTTTAGATTTTCTGGTTTCGTTTCCTTCTTTTTTTCCGACGCCTGGGTTGTTTCTTCGGGATTTTTGACCCTATGTCCTAGTTGCTATCGATCCCTGTGTCCTAGTTGCTATCGATCCCTAGGTCCTAGTTGCGGTGTTCTGGAGACTGCTGAGCACATCAACATGGACTGCACCATCTTTGATGTACTACGGGCCAGATTGCTAAGGGAACCGTACTCTACGCTTTCACACTGTACGATTTCCTTCAGCTGGTAACAGAAGACAACTACTCGTATTAAAAACAATTTGTATACGGGTGGAAAACTATTGTTGGGCCAACCCACTTCAATCTTCCTCAAAGAAGACCTTCTCCTAGAAGGCCAACGGACGGGAAAGGCACAGAGGACTGAACCTTAAAGCCGAAGATTGTAATTGTAAATTGATTTATTAGCAGTTATTTGACGCCACGGGTACACGTGTAAAATTGAACTGTGTACAGTGTTACGGTTGCCATGGTGAAATAAAAACACTGGCTAGATCTGTGTAGACAAGAGGTGTTACGGTTGCCATGGTGAAATAAAAACACTGGCTAGATCTGTGTAGACAAGGGGTGTTACGGTTGTTATGGGAAAAACAAAACACGACCGATATGGTCTGACGAGTGGGTTTTGTTTTTGTGAAGGCGAAAGTTTGATTTTGGAACACGTTACGATTGTTAAATAGTTTAAAGGCCCTCTGTCTTTACTGTTTGAACCGGAATATCACCATATGAGAAATGTTGTCATATATGTTTTGTTTTTCAAAATTATGGTGTTTTACTTCAATAGACGGTCATTAACACTAGAAGTGAAGATATAGTGGAGTGCGTAGCAAAGAATCT
>NW_027109908.1:794678-798645 GCF_000696795.3 Halyomorpha halys
GGAATATCACCATATGAGAAATGTTGTCATATATGTTTTGTTTTTCAAAATTATGGTGTTTTACTTCAATAGACGGTCATTAACACTAGAAGTGAAGATATAGTGGAGTGCGTAGCAAAGAATCTGATATTCCTCCGAGGCGTCTGAAAAGAAGATGGCCACGAGACCTTCTAATTTAAATTAATGCTTTGAGTACCACCAATGGGTTGTTCCTTCCCAAGATTTTCAAGTTTATATGAAACATACAACATTTTTACTTATTGTATTTATTATTTGTACAGTTGTAAATCACATTAAATAAATAAAAAGTAAAAAAAAAAGGTCCAGATTTTACAAAATTTACTCTTCTTTAAATGATCTTCTATTTAGTTTTGTAGGTAGTTTTAATATTGTGGAGCTAAAAATGGAACATTTTTTGTACCGTTTTGTAAAAGCCACCATTTTTTATTCCCCCTATCTATACTTGACAGACTCATCAATTTTGACTAGTAACTTTTTTTTAAAAATTAAGTAATCGAGAATTGAAATGAAATAGTTGTCTTAGTTGGGCTCTTGTACTACATTAAATGATCATCTTTGATAGAACGACCCGTTAGAAAAATTATTAATCTAATTAATGTCACCATTTTAATTAATTATTAAGAGACACATTACTATTATTTAGGCCTTGTTTTCTTAGTTTATTACTTTATTTACTTAGTTTTAATTTTTATTTACTACTTTAAAGTAATAAATGGAAGTTTAAAAACAGCTTGCAATAAATTGTATGAAAGAGCACAGGTGGTGGAGGGTTTAGAAGATTTCAGAGCCAACTTCCAGGAAACCACAGCCATTCTAAAGAGGATTCCAACCATCTTGATTTATCTCTTCAGATGGACTGTGTTTCCGGCCTTTTCGAAACTCCCATTCAACCAAGTAAAGTCATAAGTTAGGAAGGAAGTCCTATCTGCCGAATGCGAGTAAATTTTATAAACCAGGAATAACCGAATAGAACAGTACACACAAATATATTACGGTGTTATAAATCTGTTTCAGTTCTGAGCGGTGATGGATTTTGACGAATGAGGTAAATAAAGAAAGAGAACTCCATAGAAAAAACACGAATCAAAATTTCAATTCATAAATGTTTACTGGAACTTTTTTTTTTAAATTTATTTATGTAATGTGATTTAAACTGTACAAATAACAAATACAATCAGCAAATATGTTGGTGGTACTTCAAGCATTAATTAGAAGGTCCCGTGGCCATCTTCTTTTCAGACGCCTCGGAAGATTATCAGGGATTGTTAAGGATGAAAGATTAAGAATTAATGGGTTAGGATGGGTAAGGAGTTTGGAATGAAAAGACGCATATCTGTTTTGGGCCAAATCTGCAACGAAGGAGATGTTAAGGTCTTTTTAAATGAGTTTATTTGTAACGTAATAAGGAGCATCAAGGATTTTACGTAGGATTTTGGATTGTAAGGATTGGACGCGGGAGGAATTTGGTATGGTAGAGCCCCAGAGCTCAATTCCATATGTCCAAATTGGTCTGATTATTGTAGTGTATACTAATTTTTTGTAGTGAATGGGAAGTTTAGAGCGTTTGTCAAGTAAGTGTAGTAGCAATTGGAATCTACGAGCAGTTTTTTGTCGTTTCAGTCTTGCGTGTGGATTCCAGGTAAGTCTCTTGTCAAGATGGAGTCCTAAGTATCGAATCTGTTCCACAGGCGTTAGTGGAGTATTTTTACTGGAACTTAAATAAAATTTATTTCTAGTTGTTCGTATAAAATGTTGGATTTTTGAAAAAATATATCTCTAGGTCCATAAGACGCACATATGTCTGTCAACACTCAAAATAAAGGAAATTTAACTTACTAAAAAGTAGTTAATGACTCTTATCTTCGTAAGGGTAGTAGTTTTTATGATATTCACATATGAATATAAATTTGGCAATCAAAATTTGTCTGAACAACTATAAATCAATTTATTTTAGTAAATTTCTTGTAAACTATTACTCCTACGAAGATAAACATCATGAACTACATTATAGCTCATTAAACTAGCTTTAATTTGAGTGCTAATAGACATCTGTACGTCAAATGTTTTTTGAGATATAAATTTTTCAAAATAAATTCACTAACTACTTATCTTTAGTACGTCCCATACAACATTTTTCTGAAACGTTGCTTTTCACAAAGTTATATCTCGAAAACTATTTAACGTCAATAACTCTATTTGGGCTCATATTTTAGCAAATTTACTCTTCATTAAATGACGTTCTGTTAGGTTTTCTTGTGTTGTTCCTACTTTTAGAGATATAGAGCACCGAATGAAAAATTAGTTTTTTCTATCGCTTTAAAACAGCCACCATGTTTTATTCCCCCAACCTATACTTGGCAGACTCATCAGTTTTGACTAGTAATTATACATAGTTTCATTAAAATAATCTAACATTGAGGTGAGATAACTGCCTTTTTTCTCCTCTTGGGCTCTTGTATTAAAAGGAGATGATCCCGAAATTATATTTAATTTTTTATTAAATTTTAATAATAAATAATTGAAATAATAATGGCTTATTGAGTGATGAGTGAGAGCATTATTTCTCTTGGATTGATTGAAATTGTTTTACTCATCAAAGAGAGCGCTGATCCTGTTTTTATATGGCTGAGAGAAATACTTCATTTATTAATTGGCGAAACCCAAACATAATGGTTTGCTACAAGGGCAACATGGTCTATTTAATTTATCTGAAAATTTTATTGAAAATTAAATATTCAAATATATAATGAAAATAGCAATAAATCGTAATAATCAAAATTTATTCTTATCTAACATTTATTTTTTTAATTTACTTAAAAATTAATTTTTCACTTTCCTTTATCTGTAACCTACTATAATTGACTTTGTGAGATATCTTGGATTTTTTTAAATAATTTATTTATTGTTATTTACAACTGTATACATATATTCACATCAAGTAAATTTGTTGTAAGTTATATTATGACATGATACAAACATATGGAGAATCTACCCATTGATAGAATTCCAAGAACATTTCTAAATGAGAAGATCTCGAGGCCATCTTCTTTTCAGACGCCTAGCAGGACTATTAGGTAGTGAAGGAGAAGCCATTGAGACATTGAGGTCCTGATGGATGATTTGAGATCTTGGATTTATAATTATAATACTAAAAATATTGAAGAATCCGTTATTTTATTGAATAGTTTGCGTCTTTTGTGCACTTTCTCAGCCTCCACTAGCTAATTACCAGTGACGCAGAGAGAAGGATGCGCTGGGATCTCAGAGCCCTGCTCTAACTCTCATGCGTGGGGGATAGTGGCTCAGGAATCCTCACGTCGAATATAATAATAATATTCTTTATTTATTCTGGGATTGATCTCTTTGAATAATATATAGGCATCAAAATTAGGCTTAAGAGCCTTACAGTAAAAAATAAAAATATAATAAAATAATGAATTTGAAAAGATGTAAATGTACAAAAATAATTAACAGATTATTTAAAATAAGAATAAAACCATATGTCATATCATAAAACATAAGATTGCTAATACTTCTGATAATTAATAAAAAGAGAAAAAATGATAAAAAACTAAATGCAATTAAACTAAAAATAATAAACGAACAGATACAATTTCTGCTAATATATGTATATTTACAAGTATAAACGGAAACACTAAATACAGAAAATATATAAACCTGATTTGAAGTTTTCAATTGTTATTCTTCCAGAATTGGGTGGACTGAAAGTAGTCGAATATACGGGATTTGAAGATTGGAAGGGTATTAGAACTACTAAATGTAATATTAAAAAACTACGATAGTGCAAAATATTGGTTAAAATAGTAAAAATGTGACTGGAGATTATTTAATTTATTTATTTTTATTATTATTCTATTTTATTTATTTATTGTTTCTTGTACATAGTTCTATTATATTAATTTTCTGTATCTTTGTGTATATATTT
>NW_027109908.1:800845-807560 GCF_000696795.3 Halyomorpha halys
ATTGATGTGGTGCTTTCAAAAAAATAAATATTACATTGGAAACAAATACAATAAAGAATAAAATATTCATATCTTAACAAAATTAAAATTAATTTTAAAAAAACACATTAAAAATAAGTTTTCTTCTATATTGCAATCGTTTGCGACAACTAGAACTGAACAAATAAAAAAAAAAATCCAAGTAAGTCTCAAAACACGGTTTATTATTCCTTTAAACGTCCAATGTTTCGGCCAAGAGGCTATCCTCAAAGACAATCTACTAAATAACAGTTTTATTATGGATTCATTTTTAACAGTTGTAAGAAACAACATTATAGCCATTGAATTTAAAAGGATAATAAAAATTGGATGCTTGACAACAATAAAAAAAATGTTCCAAATTAAAATATTAACAGTATTAAAATAGAAGAATTGCCGGATTTAATTTAATTTAATTTGATATTTAAAGAAAGATATACCACTATTGCATGATACAGGAAATTTATTAAAATGTAAAATATATTTATATTGTTAATTACATCTCGATTACTGCAATTTAAGATATTTCTTTAAGACTTATTTTACTTAGCCTACTCCTCGTATTGAAGTATAAGTCTGTTTATCTATTTAATTTTTTTAAAAGACATTGGAGCTTTAAGATTCTTTTATAGGTATCTTAACTAACACGGGTGGGAATCGTACTCACAACGCTCAGAACCCTGCACCCAGCGAAACTTGGTCCCTCGTTATTGCTTTGTGAAATTGGGTAGAAATCGGTAATTTGAGCTTTGTTTTTTTACGTATGAAAGATTTTTTGTTTTAATAAGGCAGTCCACAGCGAAGGTGATGTTTGCCTAGGCATAGTGACTGACCTCAAGGAAAAATTCCTAATATATAAGCTGATTCTATAGCAATAGTCAATAGTAAGCACGGTCTTTCCGTGTAGTGTGAAGTATTTCCCGTATTCAGAATACTCACAAAGTGTTTCTTAAACGTATCCAGTATATTATATGTACCGGGTTAGCTAATACATTATTATTTTATCTCTTATTTTCGTCACTAAAGAGCGGAGTTTCCGGGATCGGTTAATAACTTTTGTACAAATCGGCTACAGTAACAAAATAAATAATCATATTTCACAGCTGAACTCAAACTCAGGTCCTTGTAGTCAATAGCACAGTGCCTTACCATTGAGCTACGCCGTTTCCCTCAAAATAAAATAATTTTTTTTTTTAATAATTTATTTATTGATATTTACAACTGTATACACTTATATACAACAAGTAATTTTGCTGTAGGTGGCATAGTAACATGATGAGAATCTACCCACTGATAGAACTCCCATAACATTTCTAGAGAAGAAGATCTCGAGGCCATCTTCTTTTCAGACGCCTAGGAGGATTATTAGGTTATGAATGAGAAGCCAGGTTAGAAACAAGCGGATTTGGGTGGTTGAGAAGTTTATTATGGAAGGAACGGTATCTGGTTCTGGCCAAATTGCCAACATATGGAATATTGAGGCCCTGATGTATGACTTGATTTGTGACAAAGTAAGGAGCATTAAGTATTTTACGAAGGATTTTGGACTGTAAGGATTGGATTATGGAGGATTTGATGGTTTATTGGAGCCCCAAAGCTCAACTCCGTATGCCCAGATAGGCCTTATAATAGTCATGTAGATCAGTCTTTTTTAATGGATTGGCAATTTAGACCGTTTGTCTAGTAAATGTTGCAATAGTCGGAATCTACGAGCAGTTTCTCAAAATAAAATATAAAATGATTATACGTAAATATATGAGGGCGATTAATAATTGTAAATATATTTTAATTATAAACAGAAATGAGAAAATTACAGAATAGAACTTATAAAAGGTTATATTTATGTAAAAATAACAATTGTATTATATATTTTTTTATTTAGTTTTTATTATTCGGATTATATTCTTTACTTCTGAAAATCACAAACTAAAATATTTTACTTAATTTTTTTTACACAAAAACGAATAAGGCTAGCAAAAAAATACGTGAGCCTGATGAAGGCTTGAAATTCTGTCCGAAACGTTGGAAATAATAAATAAGTTTTTACTTATTTGTGTTCATCACTTACCGCTCTTCCAATCATCTTCTTTTATATATTATCCATGGTCAACTATCAACCCAACATTTAAAATAAATAGAAAATACAACATATTTGTAATTTGAGTTATGGATTAATAATATTATCTGATTATTTTATATACTTGGTGTATTATATTCCATAAAATGTTTTTAAAAATCGCAAACAATACAATTTATTAGTAAATTCTTTAGTATTTGATCCACAAGTATTAATCGACTTTAACTCCGACGCTAACAATCGGAACTCACTTTCCAAAGGCATTGTCTGCTTTGGGTCCCGGGGACAGACCACCGTAATCATTGTTGTTAACTAAATTGGAGTGAAGGCATTCAATGAGGTCTTTCTTGCCGTCATTTTAAAGGCCTCTTTTTCTCGGTCGTTTCCCTTCAGAACTGCCAAGGCTTCAAGGTTCGAGGCTTTAAATTTATCAACCATTCCGAGGATTAATCCAGATTGATTGATGAATTGATTAAGGAAGGATGATTGTTTAATTGGTGAGGAACAAAACGGTCAATATCATTTATTAAATAAATGTTAGCTAAAACTAATAAAACAAAATGGCCGCTATAGTTTCCATCATAACGACGGATTTGTATAGGGAATTGGATTCTGAAATAATTTTTTTCTATGCTAAACACTGTTTGTGGTTTTATGTAGTTTACATATCTTCAATACCCGTTAAATTAAAAAATGGTCCAATATAAAAACAATATTTTTCTTAAGGAAAGATGAATAGAATTATCTCACAAATACGTGTTTTTTTTTAAATTTCTTGTATTCAGAAATTAACAATAGTAATAATTAAGACGAAATTTGCAACGAAATTATATCAATTGAGTTAAAAGTTGTTTTAATTGGGACCTTTCTACTTCCGCCTTGTCAAATTTAAGATCCAATATTCTTAGACTTTTACTAATTAATAGAGACTTCTCTCGCAGAACAAGTCCTTAGGGAAAAACTCTACAAATTATATCTTAATGATTGTTTATTTGAATCAATTATTGATAAGAACAGGAAGTAATATTTAATACACAGTTTATATTTTGTCTCTATTTCCATGAATGACCGAGATATGGCAGTATCAAACATTTTACTGAAACAAAATGGCGGATAGTTTTGAAGAGCTCAGAAAAAACGTTGCAAATTATTACACAATGGCTGATTATTTGAATTAATTATTTATTGGATCAATAAGTAAGAGATCATAAAAAGTTTATATTGTTTTCTCTATATCCAGATACTGTCATATCAAATATTTTATTGGAACAAAATGGTAGATAGTTGTAAAGAGCTCAAAATAAAAAAGATGCAAATTATCACGTTGCACGTTGTGATTGAAAATTGATACTGTACAATTTTATATTAATCCGTAACGTTCTTTCAACTCTTTGAGTCCAGTCGAACGAGCTGTTTTTCAAATATAGGTATATGAAGGAAAATAGGTTTGGGCATTCCTAAGCACCCACCCCAATCACTGAAAATTTCGTCATATAGCGGATTAGGTATGGTAACTGAAATGCCTGTAAGAATTGCAAATATTTGATAACAAACAGAAACGGAAGCAAAGTCTCTTTTTTGATTAAGACCATTATAGTTACTCTTTTTTTCTGTTTTTTATTGATGTGGTGCTTTCAAAAAAATAAATATTACATTGGAAACAAATACAATAAAGAATAAAATATTCATATCTTAACAAAATTAAAATTAATTTAAAAAAAAAAAACACATCAAAAATAAGTTTTCTTCTATATTGCAATCGTTTGCGACAACTAGAACTGAACAAATAAAAAAAAAATCCAAGTAAGTCTCAAAACACGGTTTATTATTCCTTTAAAAGTCCAACGTTTCGGGCAAGCTGGCCATCCTCAAAGACAATCTATTAAATAACAGTTTTATTATGGATTCATTTTTAACAGTTGTAACAAACAACATTATAGCCATCTTTTCCTCATATTAAATATTTTTATATTTTAATTGCATCTATATGTAAAAATTAACATGGTTTGGAATGTTTCTTTTGCAACCACAGTTAATTTTCCTTAATGACAGGTTTTTCTTCGAGTTTCTTCCTTATTGTGGTGTTTCTAATTCTATTCTGTCTTGTTTCACCTTTCATTAACCAGAGGAATCTCATTTCGAAGATCAGTAGTAGGATCTTATGCTTTGCTGTAATGTTTAACGATTCGTAAGAATACCTAACTAGAGGGATGAATGTGTTTTTGTGTATTGGCATATTTGTTTTCCTTGACACCTCTCTCTTATTGATGTGATGAAAATCCTATTGACAGCACTGAACTTTTCAGCAGATATTATTCTATCTCTGATCTCAGTATCGATAAGTACATTTTCTGTTAGTTGTACTCCTGATTATTTTTTATACTTGTAGGAAGATAGTCCGGGTGGCTGTTAATAAAGGTATGAAAATACTAAAAGAAAACTATTTATCGTTTAACCAAAGTTTCGCCGCAATTAGCAATGGAAAAAAAAATTCTCTCTTCGAAAAAATTGTCAGTTGGCAGCAGAACGTCACTCTTATCAACCCTGACGAAGGCTTACAAAGTGGGGCGAAACGTTGGTTAACAATAAATAGTTTTTGTTACTATGTTGATAGCTTTATTGACCGCCATCTGGACTATCTTCCTCCAATCTACTTCATACGGTCAATTATCTTCTTCCAATAATTTTTATGCTAGTCAAGATATTATAAATCAAAAAATCTATTTTCCTTTTTTTATTGCCCAAAGTTTGGTCTATTTTGAATTTTTTTTTAATCATTTATTTATTGTTATTTACAACTGTATACATATATACACATCAAGTACATTTGCTGTAGGTGAGATAGTTACATGATACAAAACATGTGGAGAATCTACCCAATGATAGAGCTCCAATTACATTTCTACAGGAGAAGATCTCGAGGCCATCTTTTTTTCAGACGCCTAGGAGGATTATTAGGTAATGAAGGAGAAGCCAGGACAGAAAGAAGTGGATTTTTCCATGGAAGGAATGGTATCTAGTTTTGGCCAAATCGGCAACATAAAGGACATTGAGGTCCTGATGGATGATTTGATTTGTGACAAAGTAAGGAGCGTTAAGGATTTTGGACTGTAAGGATTGGATTCAGGAGGAATTTGATAGCTTACTGGAGCCCCAAAGCTCAACTCCGTATGTCCAGATAGGCCTTATAATAGTCATGTAGATCAGTCTTTTGTAATGGATTGGCAATTTAGACCGTTTGTCTAGTTAATGTTGTAATAGTCAAAATCGACGAGCATTTTCCTGTCTTTTCAGCCTTGTATGCGGATTCCATGTCAGTCGTTTGTAGAGATGTAGTCCTAAGTAACGGACCTGTTCGACAGGAATAAGTGGGGCATCAATAAAGGATACTGTTGGGCAAGAGGTCATTGGTTTACGACGAAGGGTAAATGTGATTTGGTGGGATTTATTGGAATTCATTTTAATCCTCCAATTTTTGCACCATTCTTCAAGGGTGGTGATGTGGCATTAGAGGATTTGGGATACAATCATTGTTCACTTACAATAGACATGTATCTTCGGCATACTTGGTAAGGATAGTGTTAGGATGGGTTGGGATGTCAGCTGTGAAAACTGTATAAAGGATAGGACCAAGGATACCACCCTGAGGTACACCACCAGATTGACGGAATAGGGATGATTTTGAATCTTAAATTTATTTAGAACTCGATGCGTAAATTAAGGACATTTAGAGATTGTTATGGTGTACTTAGACTTCGAGTGTTTATGAGTGCAGGAGGACTAACCTTATGACAGGGGCGCTTTCAAAAGTCACTCCAAAGGACGCAAGTATCAAAATGATACAGCTGTTAGAAACTCCCAAATTGTATGTACCTTAATGATTAATATCAATAAGGGGTATTATAGAGAAACATTTCTTTCAACAAAAAACGTTTATTTATTGAACTAAAAGAAGATTAAAATATATAAAATCATTTTCTGAGAAACTCTTTTAAAAATAATCTATCCCAGAAATATCGTTTAAAATTATTAGAGCATTTAGTAAGCTCAAAGAAATAGAAACTAATAAGTTAAATAAAAAATAACAATTAAAAAAGTTCACAATGGACCCCTCCCCCAACAACCTTATATTTAACTAGGGATGAATTAAGATAAGATTAGTTGTATTATATATCCCCTAGTTTATGAAGCGACTGTATCTTCTGTGCAACTTTTTCGACATTAGGGCCTTTATCCTTGAGGTCACATAGACATTACTTTTTTATCATCTAGCAGACGTAAGACTTTTTTACGACCATAAATCTATTATTATTTAAAGAAGAACTCTCTTGTTTTGTTTTTTTAAGCTTAAAATAATTAATTCTTATATTTTCTTTATCGTTTCCTTTGTTATAAAATTTTATTTTACTAAAACTACTAACCCTTATTTGTTCTAATAGTTATTATATATATGTTTATATTTTGTGAAATAGTTTGATTAATTTACATAATTTCATTTTCCTTTTATTTTTCATGTTTTAATTAACGAACACCCAAACAACCAGAACCTGGAATTTAGAGCGTTAGGAAATTCTTCCAGAGAGAGAGAGAGAGAGAGAGAGAGAGAGAGAGAGAGAGAGA
>NW_027109908.1:807775-811118 GCF_000696795.3 Halyomorpha halys
AGAGAGAGAGAGAGAGAGAGAGAGAGAGAGAGAGAGAGAGTTTATTCATCTATGCTGCCTAAATATATCAGGTTGCTATTTCACACTGCATACTTATCAATCCGTAATCGAATATATATAAATTACACATACATGGTATAATAAAATATAAAGAAAACAATTTTTTCCCTACAGTTTCCTTTTACAATCAATTTCGGTCAATACACCAAATACAAATGTTTCAATTCATTCCTTTTTTCTTTCTCATTTCTGTTCCTTCAATTTCACCATTTCATAATTTTTTAATTCACCCGATCAACGAATTCGCTCTCCGGAATTCATCCTTCTAGATCCTCTTCAGTGACCCGCTAAACAAATTCACTATTAGACGGTAATGTGAGATCAGACCATCATTTATAGTCACAGCAGTAGATCATTTTACCAAAAACAAACAAATAGATACATTTTACGAGAATAAGACTAACAAATAGATTCAAAAGAAAATATAATAAAAAAACAGTTACAAGAAGCACTTGAATGGATAAATAAGTTATAAAAAATAAATAAAACAAATACTTAATTAGTGTTCTTTTGTTTTACAAATTATTACAAAATTAAACAGCCAGTTACTGAACCAATTATAAAATGTGAATCAGTTTATCTTTTCGCCTAATTTAATAATTTTTTATGCTTAAATAATTAATGATTTTTAATTCACTTCTAAATGAGTAAGAACTATATTATTTTTTATACATAATACATTTAAATATTAATTATTTTCAAAGTAGTCTATTCATTATTCACTGACGTACTCAAAATATTCTCAGATATAAGTACAAATTTGTTTTAATTTCTTTTTAAACATTTTACAATTTATCTCAATGCCATGCGATAAGACTAAGCTTTAGAATTATTCATGGTTTTTTTTTTAGTTTATGGACCTTTCGATTAGTGTTTAACTTATGTATTTCCTTAGCTTATTTATTCATTCAAGTATTTCTTTTAACTAACTTTTTTTTAATCTATTTATTTTTTTTCTGTAAAATGATCTACTTCTGTGACTATTACGTCTTTGGTTTGACTTTACATTGCTCTCTAATGATAAATTCGTTTAATTTGTTTAACGGATCGAACGTGGTATTGGATCGCTGGAAAGGGTCTGAGAGAGTGAATTAGGGAGAATATAATTGTCAAATAGAATGAAATTGTTAAATGTAAGAAAAAAAAATTAAAATATTTGTATTTAGTGTGTAAACGAGTATTGTAAGGATGGAGGATTGTAAAAGGAAAAGGTAAGAAGAAATATTTATGTAATTGGGCAATATGTCCAAATAAAGCATTTCTCTCTAATGTTCTTTTTACAAGAAATTACTATCCTATGATAAGTGAAACTCGAGGGTAGGCTGGAATTTGGTCGCTCTATTCTGTACTTTATTGATGAACATTTTCAAACTATATTTTAAATTTGATACATAACATTTGATCTATAAAGTTTGATTTATGTTTAAAAAACATTAAAGTCAATAGGTAATGATTCATAATGTGTTATATAGTTCTATTTTATATATTCTGTTAATTATTATTGTTTATTCTTTATCTTATCAAATTCATAATTATAGCTTAGTATAGTATAATTATAACTTATGACGGTTTATAATTTCATTTTCATTTTAAAAATTTAGTATATTACATTAAGGCTCTAAATCATAATTCTGACAGCTATAATATTATTCTAAAGGGATCAGTCCTAGGATAAATAATTAATATTATTATTATATTCAGTAATTTATTCATTATTTTCTTTAATATTCTAGTGGTGCATATATACAGTCCTTTTTATTTATTTAAAATTATTTATTGAACAAATTAAATGTAATAATCAATTTTTACCTCAGATTATAAACTGTAAGTTGCTACCCTTCACATCTGTGTGTACAAAGCCCTTCTCACATCTTCACCAAGTTTCAACGATGCGACGTCAAGAGAGTCCTGAACAAACTTCTTGTTGAGAGGTTGTTGGAACTTTGCGATGGTTTGTCTTCTCTAAGTAAACCAGTGTTCCAATTCCTTTATTCCTTCCCGTGCCCATATGCAGGACACTTTAGAAGTGGTCTAAAAACTTCGCTACACAAGAAGTTTGTAAATTGTTATGACACTGTTATTCCTATTTTTTATTTAAATTAATTTTTAATTTTTAAGTGAAAACCATTAAAATGCGAATTACAGTTCTCTAGACGCCTAATATAAACACAATAATTAGAATATAAAATACATTAAAAATAAATAATAAATAAGTGACTGGACAAACCACTAACGAGGAATCCTCACACAAAACGGAATAGACAGAAAACTGCACGTCGATTCCGACTATTACAGCACTTACTAGACAAACGGTCTAAACTTCCAACTCATTACAAAAGACTGATCTACATGACAATAATAAGGCCTATCTAGACATAAGTGTTGAGCTTTGGGGCTCCACTAAACCATCGAATTCCTCTAGAATCCAATGCTTACAATCTATTATTCTTCGTAAAATCCTCAATGCTCCTTACTTTGTCACAAATAAAATCATCTATAAAGACCTTAATGTTCCTAATTTATCCTGAACCAGATATCAATGATCATCCATTATAAACTTCATGACCAATATAACCCACTAGTTTCTAACCTTCCTTCCTATTTCATTTCTGACAATCCTACGAGGAGCCCGAAAAGAAGATGGCCTCGAAAGGTTCTATTGTAAAACTTTTTTTAGAGTTACCAATGGGTAGTTTCTCTACATACTATTATGATCACACTTCAAATTTACTAGATGTTATAACTGTACAGTTGTAAATGTCAATATTTTTTTTTTTTTAAATAAGTGACCGTTTCGGGAAGTTCACAAGCAGTTGATTTTTTTTCTCAATGTTTATTCATTTTAATCACACATTTCTTCTGAGGTTAAAGGAGGGATATAATATAATATTATCCTTCCCATTAACCTCTATGAATGCGAGACATGACCTCTTACATTGAAGGAATGAACAGCACCTGAAGGTTTTCGAAAATAAAGTATTACATAAAATATTCGGACCAAAATATAATAAATTAACGGGAGAATTTAGAAGACTACACAACAATGTTTTAATGGAGCTACACCCGGCAAATATAGTTCAAGTTATAGCATTGCGGCGTATAAGATGGGAGTGTAACGTTGTAAATTCCTAAAATTTTAATAAACACTGAACCGAAGGGTAAACGTCCGAGGGGTAGACCGAAACGTAGGGGGGAGGATTGCGTTAAAACTGATTTATTAGAATTGGGTTTGGAGGAGCATCATTCCTTAGGCCTTCATTATTATTATTATTATTATTATTAT
>NW_027109908.1:811383-816688 GCF_000696795.3 Halyomorpha halys
TATTATTAATGATTGAGCGGTTTCCGCTTCATATTGCTGTCACTATTTTCTTTTTTTACTCCTTTAGTTATACATGAAATTATTTAATATTTTGTATTCATATATTATTTATTATTTATCACAATGAGAACCAGACTAGTTTTTCAAATAAACACAATTAAAGGTTTAAATAAATAAATTTTATCCAATTTTAGTCTCAAAACAATTTACATTTCTTAATAAGTCCGACAATATTGTTGTGATAAATTATAATAGAGAAGGAGAAGTTTGTCGGGGGGTGCGGTCAGCAAAGAACAACATAAATAAACAAAACCATATTTATTTATTTTATGCCGACGTTTCGACCAGGTCTTCATCAATGGTTATGGCGTAGAAGGTAGGCCTGCAACTCTATAATAGAGAAGGTTGGCTGAGATTAAAATTTTTAATTTAATGTAAAGAGTTGAGAAAATAGGATAATTGTTATCTGAAATTAATGACCTGGGCAGAATAGCCTGCATATTTTTTTTAAAAAAAATTGATGTGGTTCTAAAATATTATTAGGATTGCCCTTGAGAATGGACGAAACGGCCGAAACGTCGGGCTTATAAAGAAATATTAATTGTTTTGAGACTTAAATTGGATAAAATTTACTTATTTAAACAATAATAACTAGTCTGAAGAAAATTTAAAGCTTATATACATAAAATATCAAAATATTTTAGAAGATTTTTTGAAAATTAGTCATTTGTGCCCCGTCAGACTATTTCAAAAACATCTAGATACTAAAGACAATCTGCCTTTACATTGATATGAGGTGTATATTCAAAAGGTAGAGGTGTTTGTGAGATAATGATGAAAGTTGTTTAAAGTGGGCGCTAAAATGTTGCCGTAACATTCCTCGCATTTTCCTACCATAAATACGTAATTTTAGTTCCGTATAAATTTCCCTTTCTGAGGTACTATGTTTAAATAATATGTTTTTAAACGTACATTTATTAATCTTAAACTGTATCAGGAATAATAAGAAGTAAAGTTGAGGTATAGTAATATGTAATAGGGAAATTTAAGAAAATTAATAAAAATAACAAATAAACACAAGGGAAAGTACCAGTGAGATTGAAAGAAAGATGACAACTGAGGAGGTTGAGAAACGGAAAGTCAGATAGAAAATTTCCCCAATTCTTCCAGAATCCCTTAGGAAGAGTAGTATTTTTTATGATATATAAATAGGTAAAATGATAGAAACATCTAATCTCTTGTTTAATAGTACAATAGTTTTTCGTATAATTGTTTACCTATTGTAATATTAGATAAGAAATTCTACTACATCTTCCTACAATCTACTTCAAACGTTCAACTATCTTCTTCTAATAATCCTAGATTTATTTTATATCTGAATTTGATGATTAATTTTTTTCTTATGATGAATACCAATAGCATTACATTAAAAAAAAAATACAAAGGCCAATCTGGACATATTGAGTTGAGGTTTGGAGCTCCACTAAACCTTCAAATTCATCTCGTATTTAATCCTTACAATCCAAAATCCTTCGTAAAATCCTCAATGCTCCTTATTTTGTCACAAATAAAATCATACATAAAGACCTTAATGTTCCCTATGTAACCGATCTAGCCCGAACCAGATATCACTCCTTCCATTATAAACTCCCTAATCACTCAAACACCTAGTTTCTGACCTTGTATCCTCTTCCATTCCTGAAAATCCTCCGAGACGCCTGAAAAGAAGTTGGCCACGAGACCAGCTAATGTAAAATGTCATTAATGTGCTACCAATGGGTAGTTTCTCAATACGCCTCTAACTCTCCAATTTAACTTAGATCAGATTTACTAAATATATTATAATGTGCAGTTGTAAATAGCAATAAATAAATATTTTAAAAAAAAATTGTATTACTAGAAAATGCAGATACTCGGATTACTTTCTTCATCTTTACCTCCTCATAATTTGATTTTTTATAATTTGAACTTTCAATTGAATACTTCAAAATATTAAATAATATATAGTCATGTTTAATCAGTTTGGAAATAAAGTGTCCTGTTGCCATGTACTAGTTTCATAGTACTTTCGTCTTCTGTGCACCGCTCCGTCATAAGGCCTTCTTGACACAAGGGTTGCGCATTGCAGGCTGTTCTCACACCGCATTGATAGATACCAATGCCTATTGGACATTTATCCGGATGATTAACACTAAATTTTATAATATTATCAATTTCTTGCGATATTTACTTTTTAAATAAATCAAATGGTATCCATGTTAAGTCTCAATACTCTTTCTTATATGAACAGTTCAACGTTTTGGCCAATTTTCCCACCCTCAAGGACAATCTAACAATTAACAACTTATTATACATTCATTTGTAACAATTCTCAATCTTAACAACAGCATTATTATTAATAGTTTAACAAACCTTAAATATATAGACATTTACAATCATTTTTATAATGGAATAAATGAAAATTTAGACCAAAATGCAATTTGAAATAAATTAATAACAAGCCTCACCTGAGTGTATGGAAGGTTAAAAATAGTTTGGTAAACCTTTATATGATAGTTAATTGTGTAAGTTGATCTAAAATTAAAAGTTGTAAAAATTATTGAAATTTTGACATAATAGGTAACTAGACATAAGATTATTAATAATTAATATGATTCCCTATTAACTGACTTTTTCATCGGTTAATTTGACTGTTATTTATGAGTTGGGAAAAATAGCCTGCAAAACACTTTTAAATTTGGATGTCCAAAATCCTTCGTAAAATCCTCAATGCTCCTTATTTTGTTACTAATAAAACCATCCATAAAGACCTTAATGTTCCTTATGTAACCGATCTAGCCCGAACCCGATATTATTCCTTCCATAACAAACTCCCTAACAACCCAAACCCACTAGTTTCTAAGCTTCCTTCCTCTTCCTCCGATGTGCCTGAAAAGAAGATGGCCTCGTGACCTTATATTGTAAACTGTTTTTAGAGTTCTACTACTGGGTAGTTTCTCTACATCCTGTATCATATTATTATGTCATTATGATCAAATTTACTTGTTGTATTTTTTATACAGTTGTAAATATCAATAAATAAAAAAAATTTGGATGTGAAGTGTAAATTTATAATTATATTATATATGTTAAATTATTGTTTAAATAATTTAGTTAAAATCTCTATAAATGAAAAATGATAAGCTGTTAATAGTTAGATGTTACTTTAGGATGGCCGAGTGGGCTGTTGATATAATAAAGAGTGATGAGACTTACCATGGATATCATTTGATTTATTTAAAAAAACAATTTTTATATTAATATTCGCTAAGAATATTCATGTTAACTTATTTATTTTTATTTATTTAATGTGATTTATGACTGTACAAATAATTAATACAATAAGTAAATATGTTGTATGTTTCATATGCACTTGAAAATCTTGGGAAGGAACCACCTATTGGTGGTACTTCAAGCATTGATTTAAATTAGAAGGTCCCGTGGCCATCTTCTTTTCAGACGCCTCGGAGGATTATCGGGGATTGTTAAGGATGAAAGATTAAGAATTAATGGGTTATGATGGGTAAGGAGTTTGGAATGAAAAGACGCATATCTGTTTTGGGCCAAATCTGCAACGAATGGGATGTTAAGGTCTTTGTGAATGAGTTTATTTGTAACGTAATAAGGAATATCAAGGATTTAACGTAGGATTTCGTATTGTAAGGATTGGATGCGGGAGGAATTTAATGATTTGGTAGAGCCCTAAAGCTCAATTCCGTATGTCCGAATTGGTCTGATTATCGCAGTGTATTGTAAATTTTTGTACTGGATGGGAAGTTTAGAGCGTTTGTCAAGTAAGTGTTGTAGCAATCGGAATCTACGAGTAGTTTCTTGTCGTTTCAGTCTTGTGTGTGGATTCCAAGTAAGTCTCTACCATGTTAACTGATGCTAAAAATTAAACATTTTCATTTGGAAAAAATCTATGATTGAATCATCAACATAATTGCCAAAAGTGTGAAAATAATTCAGACCTGAAAAAAAATTTTCCTGAGGCCCACATGTTTTAATAATCCACTGGGTGGCATTATTGCCTAATTTTTTTTTAACCTGATTTTTGGGGATTTTCCATTTTAATGGATAATTGGCAGAGTTCGTGGCTTTTGGGTGATATGGCTTAACGTTATATGTAGCTTGCTAGTGTGAACTAATCCTTCAACGTGTTTATTTAGTTAATCGTCTCTCTATATTCTAATACTAGCAAGTTCTTTTTTTTCCTAATAGTACAAGAGCCGGGAAGAAAATAATAGCCCAAGAGGAGAAAAAAGGCAGTCATTTCACCCCAATTTTTTATTACTTCAATGAAAAACATGTATAATTACTTGTCATAATTGATGAGTCTATCAAGTATAGGTAGGTATTTTTCATTCGGAGCTCTATATCTTAAAAACTACCAACAACACTAGAAAATCTAAAAGAATATTATTTAAAGAATTTGCTGAAATATTAGCCCTAAAAGAGCTATTTACGTCCAATAGTTCTCGAGATATAGCTTTTTAAAAAGTAAAATTTCTTAAAAATCTACTGAAAGATTAGTAGTTAGCTAATTTATTTTGAGAAACTTATATCTCAGGAATTATGTGACGTACAATACGGACAATACATTTGATTTATGAAAATTTTTATTTCAGAAACCATTGGAGGTACCGACGTCTGCCAGCACTCAAATTAAAGCTACTAAAGTTTACTACAAAATAGTTAATTATGTTTATCTATGTAGGAGTAGTAGTTTTTATGATATTTGACAAAATAAACTCACAAAATATTAATTTCTAGTTGTTCGTATAAAATGTTGGATATTTGAAAAAAATATATCTTTAGATCCATAAGACACACATATGTCTGCTAACATTCAAAATAAAGGAAATTTAACTTACTATAAAGTAGTTTATAACACTTATTTTCGTAGGGGTAGTAGTTTTTATGATATTCACATATGATTATGAATTTACTCTTCTTTAAATGACGCTCTCTTAGGTTTTCTTGTGTTGCTTCTTTTTAATATATAGAGTTCCCTATGAAAAATTAGTTTTTTTTTTTTTTTATCGCTTTGAAACAGCCACCATTTTTTATTCCCTCTACCCATAATTGGTAGACTCATCAGTTTTGACTAGTAATTATACCTAGTTTTCATTAAAGTAATCAGAAATTGGGGTGAGGTAACTGCCTTTTTTCTCCTCTTGGGCTCTTGTACTATAAGATTTAAAATTTATGAACATATTCATCTTTTGGGGACTTATCACTTATAGTCTATGACAAAATATAAACT
>NW_027109908.1:816913-818673 GCF_000696795.3 Halyomorpha halys
TCACTTAGACGCAATGTACTGGGATGAAGCAGCTCACGTAAGGAGTGGCTATCCCAGGAGATTTAGTGTTATTCCTCAATCCACTGTGGGTCTCCATTTGTTTCTCTCGGATCGTTTTGCTAGACGCTTCTTCTTACGGATTTACCTTTCTTTTATTGTTTCAATCTAACTGTCATTCGAATTTACAAATATTTTGAAAATTAAGGCAATAAATGTAGTATGCAGAAAACTTCTTTTTCCTTAAAATAAAGCTTGAACATAGGCTTCAACATAGACAAATATTAGGATGAATTGGAACCTGCAGGTGAAAATGAAACGAAAGACTCTCTCTTTTCCTTTATTGAGTAGTATTCCATTCTTCATATAAATTTAGGTATTAATAGTGGTCTAAGAGCACATTCAGACCATATTTATTGAGGAACATATATTAAATGATAACTTAATAAATAAAATAAAATGAAATTTTGTAAAAATGTATTTATTGATATTTACAACTGTATTAAGATATATATATATATAAAGTAAATTTGATGTTAGTTATACAATAGCAATGATGGATCATACAAATGATACAGACTTGTGGAGAATCTACGTAATGATAAAGCTTATTTGAGTTCTAGAGGAGAAAATCTCAAGGCCATCTTCTTTTCAGACGCAAGGTGGTTGGATAGTTTATTACGGAAGGATTGATATCTTGTTCTGGCCAAATCAACAACATATGGGGCATTTTATTCCCGATAGACGACTTGATTTGTGGCAAAGTAAGGAGCATTAGGGATTTTACAAAGGATTAAGAATCCGATGGTTCCGCAAAGTCCCAAACTCAACTCCAAATAGGCCTTATTATAGCCATATAAATGATTCTTTTGTAATGTGTTGGAAGTTTAGACCTTTTGTCTTGTAAGTGTTGTAATAGTCGAAATCGACGAACACTTTCCCATACGTTCAGTGTTGTATGAGAATACCAAGTTAGTTGTTAGCCCAGATGCAGTCCTAGGTAATGGATCTGTTCGATAGGAATAAGTGAGGTATTATTAAAAGATACTACGGGGCAGGAACTCATGGATTTACGACAAAGGGTAAATGTGTAAACAAAATTAGACTTAAAGTAAAACAACACTTTATTTTCTAGCTTTTATCTAAGCCATTTGGAATGTTTAAATGGTAATGTCGAGAACAAAATACCGATAAACTGATATAATAATGGATTTTCTCTTTAGGAAGTCTGGTGAGTCGATTCATAAAAACTTTTTTGAGGTTAATAACTTCCAGTTGAATGAAATTTGTATTAAATTATCATAATATATTAGAACGTTTCGGGACCACTGTCCCATATTCATGTACTTTAAACCTACAACAATAATAGAACCATCATAACAACAATCTTCATCCTTATTTATTATAATTCACACAATTATATTCACCTCATAATTTTAATTTCATATAGGAAATCATGCCACACTTTACTCTTTTCTCTCTTTTCTACCATTACTTATTTTGTCATCTTCATTTCTCCTTAGCACAGCCATTACTCTATATTTCCTTACTACCTCTTTGGACCTTATCTCATGTCCAGTGTGCTGTTTGGTTACCTCCCTGTTTTTTTTTAAGTCCTGCTTTGTATTTAATGTTAAAAAAAAAATAAAATAAAAAAAATAACTTTGTTTAAAAAAACAGTTGTTCTATCCAACTGTACTGGGTTGATACACATCATACTTCTTAAATAAAGTTAGATAATTTTATAAAATATAGGTATAGTA
>NW_027109908.1:819918-831872 GCF_000696795.3 Halyomorpha halys
AACAAAAATTTTTAATTAATAATAATATAGGGAGCGCCGTGGAACCTTGGTTAGGCGTGATGCTACTAACTCTAAGGACTGGAGTTCGAATCCGGCTGGGCAGAAAATAGTGACGATAATAGAAAATAGACGGTGAGCCGGAAAAGAGCTCCAGGAGGGTCCAATACCTGCTAAATACTGACTCCAGGCTATATTGCCAGGCCGTAGCGATGGAGAGAGAGAGAGAGAGAAATACTTTATTCATTCATGCTGCCCAAATACATCGGCTTGCTACATTACACAGCATACTGATCAATCCGTGACTGGACAAATATTAGTTACATATTTTTACATGATATAATATAATAGATAGATAAAATTGTTTTTTCTTCCACAGTTTTCTTTTACAATTAATATCAGTCTACAAACTAACTACAAGTTTTTTCGATTTATTCCTTTTCTTTTTCTTTCCCTTCCATTTCACAACCCCTATTTCATTTGATCAACAAATTCCCCTATATAACAAATATTAAAATATTTAAAATAATAACTAAAACAACAAATAAGATATACGATCCATGCATGCCATCCCACTTCTGGATAAACTCCCATACTCATTAATTTCCATGCATGTGATGGTGTATGATTCCCAGGGAGTCAAGTATTATATTCTCTGTCAACCTAGCCACGTCCTGGACATCGACCCCGAGCTCCTCCATGAAGCTCCTAGTTGTGCTGGGTATCGTTCCACGGGCTCCGAACCAGAGGCCTCTCACGTTGAAGTCTCGTTCTCCAAAGCCCTCACGGAACTTCTCCTTGAGGAACGGGATACATTTAGATTACGTAGATTTCCTTCTTTTCCCTTATATTATACACGCACCACAATATATTATACAAGCACCACAACAAACTTCCTTAACTGTTCGTAATTTACGTAATAAATTAAACATAAATGTAAAAATCCAAACAATGTGTTGTTAAAATAAACATATAATTAATAAAAAAAATATATGATCCACTTAGAAATAAAAAATAAGAGAAAAGAAAAGAAAATACTCTTTTGGGCTTTAGCAATTGGGTACCCTTAATTGGGTAAAAATCTGGCGGTCGAGTGTGATTCTGACCAAATCACCTCCTTGCACAACCGTTGGTCTAGCAACAGACTTCCTTACAAAGTACTGAACCCCTGACCCTTCATTGGTTGTAGCGTTGCAGATTTTAATAATAATATAAATAAGTAACACCACCATTAATATGCCATAGACATTAATACGTCTCATAGTTCTTGAGATATAGATTTCCCACAGGTAATTTCCTAACTACTGATTTTCCAGTATATATTTCATGAATTTTGGCTTTATTAAAAAAAAAATATCTTGAGAACTATTAAACGTAAACAGCTCAATTAGGGTTCTCAATGTAGGAAATTTACTGCAGTTTCAATGAGGTTTTATGAGGTTTTCTAGGGTTGTGGACAGGTTGAAGATATTCCTTTTCCTTGATAATCCTGCAGTTATAACTTATTTTTAATAAAAAGTTAACATACATCAAAATGATAAAAAACATAAATCAAACACTAAATTTCTGAGATTAAACTATATATCTTAATAGTTTAGGTTTATTAAACTGGATGAGTAGAGTATTTATCTATTCAGGTAAAGTCTAAACTCTTAACCATAAAACTACAACACAATTCTAATTTTAAAAATCGAAATACTCATTCATATAGGTTTTTTCTAATTAATATCTTAATACAATCTCTCTCTCTCTCTCTCTCTCTCTCTCTCTCTCTCTCTCTCTCTCTCTCTCTTTTTTTTAAATAATAGAGGTAATCAACTTTGTATCTATAATTTTTTATTGTATCTATAAATAACCTTAATTTAAGTTATGTTAACAATAATGCAATAATGTTTAGTGTAATTAGTTCTGCCCTTATTAATAATATGAAATTAGTATTTTTAATTTTAATAGGCTGCAATAATGACAATTATTTAATTTACTAAATAAGGAGACATGATTAATTAATATAATTTGAAATTAGGGAAAATAATAATGGTACGATATTTGTTTTAACTGAATTTATGCTGTACCCTAAGCGGTGTTATGACACCGAAACGTTGTAATGAATTAATTAAAATAAAATACGGAAAGTATTATGGAATAAGTTAACTTCACATCATTAAGTAAACTTTACAATATCTAACACAAGTTTTAAATTGCCTACTTATTTTTTTTTATATATATATGTTTTGTACTACCAAATTTATGAACGTTCTAAAAAGGCAAATTGAAAAAACAATAAAGTTTGAATTATAATTTTAAGCTCCTTGAATAGGAAATAAAAAAAATAATACATACATATATATATATATATATTTGTTTTTTTTCCGTTATCAGAAATCCTAAAAGTGTCAAAGAACTATTTTCACATTAACTAAATAAATGAAATACTACGAGACATAAATGGTAAAACATAAATAATCAAAATTCCTCAGAGTGAGCATAGAGTGAAATAGGACTGGCAGTTGTGATTGTTGTTAGTTGAGTGCTTTCGTGCTTCTAGAAGTGCCCTTTAGGGATTTCGATAATGATGAAGACACATGCAACTAGCTTTATTGAAACTCCTCACGGTGCGTGTAGCTCACCTGTTTAGGACGTATTTAACACTTAATCTTCGTAAATAAAGAAAAAATAAATATAAATATAAATTAATAAATATTGTTTGTATATATTTTTAATATTTATTACATTTTTATCCACATCTATCACTTTTTTACATCTATTTGTTACTGTTTATATTTTTTTATTGCATTTATCAATTCTTTTTACATATATGATGTAATATCATATGATATGGAATAAGATTATATTTAATATTATACCATATCATCAATATATACTGGAAAATCAGTTATTAGTAATAGTTAGTAAATTGACTGTGGGAAATCTATATCTCAGAAACTATGAGACGTATTAATGTCTATTAGAACTATAATTAAATTTAGTTTAATGTGCTACTAAGAATTTTATGATGTTTATCGTTCAAGGAGTAGTATTCTTCTAGATAGTCACTAAACTTTTTATAAGGTTTTTTTTAACATAACGCTAACATTGTTTTATATTAAATTAGACTATCTTTAATTTGATTGCTGTCAGGCATCTATAGGTCTTTTTGTTCATGAGATATAATTTTATATCAACAACAAGTTTTTCCGAACAACTAGAAATCATCTTAGTAACTTATTTTTGCATAAATCATGAAAACTACCACTCCTAAAATATACACGTCATAAAATAATTTATATCACTTATAAAGCTTTAATTTGAGTGCTAATGAACATCCTTACGACTAATGGTTTCCGAGATAAAGATTTTCCACAATGAATTCATAAACTGATTTTCCTTTATGTATTTCACGAGTTGCTACTTTTAAAAAAAAAACTGTACCTCGAGAACTATCGAATGTAAACAGCTCTATTAAGGCTCATATTTCAGTAAATTTACTCTTCTTTAAATGCTATCTTATTGGGTTTTCTATTGATGTAGGTAGTTTCAAAGATATAGAGCTTTGAATGGAAAATTATACTTTTTTTTTAAAAAACAGCCACCATTTTATATTCCCCCTACCTATACTTGGCAGACTCATCAATTTCGACTAGTAATTATACATAGTTTTCATTAAAGTAATCAAAAATTAGGGTGAAATAAGTGACTTTATTTCCACCGGGCTCTTGTACTAACTAGGCCTAAGCTCCGTCAGCTACCGACGAACCCATTTCACCTCGACAAATGCCTCACACGTCTTTAATAAAATGTACGAAATTACTGTAAATTTGTTTGGAAGTAATGTCGCACCCCCATATAGCCCTGACCTTCCTCCATCGTATCATCATTTATTTCGAAGTTCACAACTTTTTTAATGGTCAAAGTTTCTGTATTAACGATGACCTCAAATCTCCAAGTTTTTTAGGTGATTAAGACCAGTTCTATAAGGTCATCGAAGATAATAGAAAGTTCAAATTTCGAATTTGAAAATTGATCCGAATTCGTTGTAAAACACTAAATAACCGAATTGCATTCTTGCTAAGCCTATAGGTTATTGTGTGTAGTATCGGTTGGTTCCATGAGTGTATGTACACTGAAGAACAGGTTTCGTGTCGTGGTGTAAATTTAAACTTTAATTGTATATTATAATATAATTTTTATTTATTATTTAGTTTATTATAACTATAACCTGGAAGCGGTGTACCGTTGAACATTTTGCTCATATTGTGAAATAAACGTTTGTATTTTCCATTTGTATTTGTATAGTAACATAAACAAGTGGCAATAAAATACATCAAAGGTTTAACGGGAGGAAGACAAAAGTATAAACGAAACAGATGAAATGCTACATCTGTTTCGTTTATACTTTTGTCTTCCTCCCGTTAAACCTTTGATGTATTTTATTGCCACTTGTTTATGTTACTCACTCTTTTACTTTACCACCTATACTCAATTATGTTTTGCTCTGGACTCCTCGCAATCTTAAGGCTAATCATTTCTGTTTCCAACACACTCCTAACGTGACGTCCTTCTTTTCTCATTTGAGCACTTTGCTAACATTTTTTTTTTTTCATTCCTGGACATCTAAGACATACGTGGGGGGGGGGGAGGGAGGTATCTACATGTAGAAAAACCTATTCTAACAATGGTGGGGGCAAAAGTTTTCGTTTCGTGTGACCGCCACAATTAATATGAAAAGTCGAACCCACAGACCGGAATCAAACCAACGCCACCGCAATTCATACGTTGCCTGCTTTATAAGACCTGCGTCTCCACTATACGAGCTTCATACTGCCTACATTTTGCTCACCTCGATACCTACAGCGTTTCTTATTTTGAATCTTAGAAGATCCTAGATCTTTCAGGAAATTTGTATTCTGCTGCTGATGAATGAGCACAAATTTTCAATCAATTTCAAATTTCAATTATACAAAAAAAAATAGTGCAAATCATCTACTGTTACATAAATGCTCACGGGCATTTCTTAGGGGACAAAAAAGTATGACACTCCGGCCGGATTAAAAATTATGCACGCATACATATTACACTGAATGTGTTTGAACAAGATTATGACAATGTACCTCATAAAAGAAGATTAGTTTGTGAATAGGACCACAATGAAGTTATTTATTCTGTTTGTTTGTCTGTAAATAGCATATTGTGTTTAATATTATGGATTTGGCAATGGTCAGATTCTCCACTCAAGTTGAGTGTTTGCGGCTTTAGCGCACTTGCTCAGCCTCCACTGACTCACTACTAGTGATGCGGCGAGAGGGATGCGCTGGGATCTTTTGAGCTCTGTTCTACCCCTCACACGTGGGGGATAGAGTGGGCTCAGGGATCCTCAGGTCGATTGTGTAAATATTGTATATATTATTTTATCATTATGTTATTTTATTTATTTATTTTTCATACAGATAGTTTGATTATGTTCATCTTGTTTATTCTTTTTTTGTATATATTTTAAGAGAGTTGTTTTATTTAATTTATTTATTTATTTTATTTTAGTATGTATGAGATCATTCATCACTATTACCTATTGGCCACAACTGTGTGGCAGATTGTAATATCTATCAATAACTAAAATATTACTAAAAGTATTTTTTCTCATTTATCAATTAGTTTTTTGTGTACGCGAATGATTTTCATCTCCAGTAAACATTTTAAAAAATAATGAAAAAGAAACTAATAATTCAAAACTAAAATTATTTATTTTTGTTTATTTCGATTGATTTTTGAGATGCCGAGTTATATAAGGATAGAAGGAAGGATCTGATTGGTTATTCTCATGTTTTGGGTCACGCATGATGGAATACCCCATCTATCATTTTTTTTCTTAGCAACATTGTTTTCCCTTCTTCAAAGTGGCTGGAAATGGTCGGGTTTTTGTATATTTCAGCTTTTAATGTAATTCTTTATAACCTTATATTCTATGAGTAACAGTTAAAAAAATAAGTATTAAATTTTAATTTGATTGATGGAAATATGGTACTTTCTTTAAATATTGTAATTTAGTATATAATTTAATTTTTTTAAAACTAAAGAAAAATAATTATAAAAAACTATTTCTATGAAATTTATTAAAAGAAAAAAAATCTGAACAAATTGTAATTAAAATACATTGTGTATGAAAAAAAAAATGATATGAATAAATAATTCAAATAATTGTCTATTAGACAAAATTATGATTAGCGACGTGCAATCGTTTCAGTAGAGCAATTTTTAAATTTTTGAAAATTCTACAATTATATTTAAAATTTCCGCAGTCCATACAAAATAATACAATAGGTAAATATGTTGTATGTTTCATATACACTTGAAAATCTTGGGAAGGAACCACCCATTGGTGGTACTTCAAACATTAATTTAAACTAGAAGGTCCCGTGGCCATCTTCTTTTCAGACGCCTCGGAGGATTATCAGGGATTGTTAAGGATGAAACGTTAAGAATTAATGGGTTAGGATGGTTAAGCAGTTTGGAATAAAAAGACGCATATCTGTTTTGGGTCAAATCTGCAACGAATGGGATGTTAAGGTCTTTATGAATGAGTTGATTATTTTTAAAGTCATTTTATATTTTTAGGAATTTAAATCTATAAAACAGGCTTTTATTATTTCGACATATTGTAATTGTATCTAATTATATTAGTCTTGTAATTATTTCCTATTATATTTTTATCACTTTTCCTACTTCATTACAGAGTGATAAGTAAATAAATTCTACTTAAACATTTTAAATAAAATAGATGACAAGAGTATTTAGAAGTCAGTATTTAGAAAACAATATAGGAAACTCAATTATTTTTAAAGTGAGCTTTAAAAATGAGAGACAACATTAGATTCATATACTAAACACAACATATGTTTTATTAAATAATCAATAAACACATAAGCTAATTATAAACATTAATAAGAATACGATTAAGATTTCATTTTTAACAACAGTACAGCAGTTCCAACTCAACTTTAAAATAAATAATGCATTTCAGTAATCCTTGTGTAATATAAATAGTTTTTTTTACGATTCTAAGATATTTATTTTTAAATAAATAAAATTTTTATATTTTGAAATACTTTTGGTTTTTTTAAGTTGATTAAATTGGCGAAGCTCCATTTATACTGATTTATAAAGAATAAATGTATTTCTAGGGGTTAGTTTATTTATTTATATTTTTAAGGATGGAAATATTCTGTCCATTATTTTTCTTACGTTTTATAATTTTAAATTAATTAATCTATTCATTACAAAAAATTAGTATACACTATGATAATCAGACCAATTTGGACATATGGAATTGAGCTCTGGGACTCCATCAAACCATAAAATTCCTCCCGCATCCAATCCTAACAATCCAAAATCCTTGATGGTCCTTATTACAAATAAACTTATTCACAAAGATCTTAACATCCCATTCGTTGCAGAATTGGCCCAAAACAGATATGCGTATTTTCATTCTAAACTCCTTACCCATCCTAACCCATTAATTCTTAATCTTTCATCCTTAACAATCCCTGATAATCCTCCGAGGCCTCTGAAAGGAAGATGGCCAAGGGACCTTCTAATTTAAATTAATGTTTGAAATACCACTGATGGGTGGTTCCTTCCCAAGATTTTCAAAAGTATAAGAAACATACAACATATTTACTTATTAATTATTAGAGAAGTTTGTCGGGGGGTGCGGTCAGCAAAGAAAAGCATAAATAAACAAAACCATATTTATTTATTTTATGCCGACGTTTCGACCTGAGTTTCATATCTTCATCAGGGGTTATGGCGTAGAAGATAGGACTGCAACTCTGCAAATCAATATTTACTTATTGTATTATTTTGTACAGTTGTAAATTCCATTAAATATATAATAGAAAAAAATTAATTAATCTTAAAACTACTGAAAAATCGTTTTAGAGAACCACTAAAGAGTCCCTAATGTTTAATGATTTTGATTATCCAATCCTAAATCCATATCCCAAATCTGCTCTAGAAGCGACTAAGAAGAATCTCGGAAGTTCAGACACCTCTTTAAAATATTTATTACTCGTCCTGTTATCCTCAGCCTAATCTGCCATAAATGTTGTGAAACAGAACTAAATATTCCACTCCAAATGACCCTTCTTCCTGAAGCATTTCATCCTTCCTATCCAGCATCATTTAGAGATTACCATCCGGCAAAGCTCCTGGATACTAGCTAATTACATCCTGCATCCTAAAATCTCCTTCTTGAAAAGACATTCTATTCCGCAGCTACATATATAACGTTGTACACCGTTCCACATATTTTCCTGACCTTATTATCTATAGTCAAAATGATACGTGGAGAAATACTGAAGATTTTAAAATGTCTATCCTCCATTCTTTGTTTCCAATCATGTAATCTCAGATCGCCAGTTTGGATTCCGAACATCCTATGGATCCTAGAGGACGTTGTCTCATCTCTTTACGTATTGTACCACGTATTGGGAATATTTTCGATGTAGAAGAGGCTTTTGATCGAGTCTGACACCCGGAACAAGCTCCGGCCTGAAGAGACAGAGTATTCCGAATTATATCTGAGTATTATGACTATTACAGTTCTTACAAGACAAACAGTCTACAAACTACCAATCCATTACCAAAGATTGATCTATACGACTATGATAAGGCCTGTCTGGACATAGGTTTGGGGTTCGAACAAATCATCGAATTCCTCCCTTATTCAGTCCTTAAAATCGAAAATCCTCAATTCTCCTTACTTTGTTACAAATAAAATCATCCATGACCTTAATAGTCCATATCTAACTAATCTATCCCTATCAGATATCAATCCTTCCGTTCTAAGCTCCCTAACCACACTCACCCAATCGCTTCTAACCTTCCTTTCCTATTCCTGAAAATTCTCGAACCTTCCTTATGTACTCTGTATCATTGTAGCACTAATATAAAATTTACTAAATTTATATTTATAAATTACATTTCTACATATTAATAAATTAATAGAAAACTAATGTAGTGGTTGAAAAACAATGCATTGTCTAAAGTAGTTCCTAAGTATTTTACGGATTTGATAAATGGAATAGAAGTATCATTAAAACTATATTGAATGGTTTAAGTATTTTCCGTCCTTTTAGAAATTATGGATTTTGTTTTTTCAGTGTTCGGGATTCCATATTTATTCAAAGTCAACAAAAAGAATCTACCTGGGGCCGTCTGAAGTTCAAGGAGTTCAGTGTAGATCTTGGCAACCAGGGAACCTCTGCGGCGACGATCTTAATCCTGCCTGGAGGGTCAATTTTTATTTCTGAGGAGGTCCCACGAAATGAAAACTTGACTCCTTACCATAGTGTAGAATACAGTGGTACCCTGTAGATGATTCTCCTCTCCCCCTCCCCCCCCCAAATGTCAGAAACAATTAGAAGATGGTCATAAAAAAAATTGTAGATATTCACCATTGCCTTTTAAATGTCTAGAGCCTGTTTTTTTATGTTCAAAACAATTCTCTTTTATTTTGCTCAAAATGTTCTCTTCCCAACAGGACCCTTTGAGGATTGAATATAATTTATCTATCATGCTGATCTCAACTGATTTAATCATATCTTGAATATTTTGATGAAAGAAATTTTTGAGATAGCTATCACTTATGGGGAAAAGTATAATTTAACAAAATTAAAAATACAAAGGCTATTAGACGTAAGACCAAATGAATTGATGACAAAATTGAAAATGCAAAAAAGAAGTTTGTCGGGGGGGTGCGGTCAGCAAAGAACAACATAAATAAACAAAACCATATTTATTTATTTTATGCCGACGTTTCGACCTGAGTTTCAGGTCTTCATCAGGGCTATAGAACAGAAGAGATAACAACAACATTTAGAGTAACATACAATTGAAAAGGAATAGTATACAAACAAATTTAGAATTATATAAAATATTGAATTAAATCATAAATGATAAAAAATGATAACTGATAATTGAATAGTACAAAATTTTTAATTGATTGATATTTGTGGAATTGTATGGTAGTAAATTGAAAACAGTGACTAATATAATATCATTTAGGTAAGAACATATGTATAATATAAGATATGCAAGTAGTGTCTAAAAAGTTGAAAAATTAAATAAATAAATGGAATCTACAAATTGAACATTATGACAAACAATCAAAATAGTGAGCGGCTTATATCTGAATTACATTGTGAGTATAGGTATATAAGTTAATACTCAGTGACATACACAGTGATCCTAATTCTTACTAGACATGTAATCCCCATTTTTAAGAGACTTAGTTTTTTTTTCTTATAGTCTATTAGTAATTAAAATATCTTCTTGAAAAAAAAACTTAACCACCATTTTGCAAATCTGCTGCAGTAAACATAGTTTTACGGCAAATCTAAGAGAAACACTCCAAAGACTGCCTCATTCCGCCCTGAGACTAACTTGTTGGAAACCTCATGTTTATTCCAGGTGTTGGCTTCCTCGTTAGTTGATGCAGCAAGTTTCTATTTACACCTGGCGTTATTCGAGGAAATGGCAAAGGGCGAATCGACATTAAGGGTCATTTCAGAAGACCTCTTTCAAAATCCTCTTACCTGTGTACGTAGATATTCTAACAGTCTATTCATGATTTTCTATTCACCTCTACGAAAAGATAAATTTTCGATTTACCTTTCAACCTTCTGAATGAAGTTAGAGGTAATTCACTAGACGATATCAATTGTATTAATGTTTGTGAACCTAACTTGGGGTGAGAAGTTCCATTCAGAAAACTTACAACTTAAATCTTATCGCCTACTTTTCCTGAATTTTATCCTTAGCATTCAATATGTTCTAAAAACCTTGAAGTATTTTCCACTGAGTTAATATCCAAAGTATGTATATTCATTTTTCATAATTCTATTTAAAATCTTCTAGAAACCTTATACAGTGAAGTCTCACTTATACGAAACATTCAGTCATGCAAAGAATTTCTCAATCCCCTGCAAAACCCCTGAATTATGTGTATGTAATTATCGATTTATATGAAACTTAGTTATACGAAGGAAAGTTTGGACCCACTTTATGCACATATTAGTAAATTTTATTCAGTTCTATGATTTTTTTTTTTTCTTCCGTGGCAAGACAAAGGACGAAAAATACCGTGAAAAAGGAAACAGTAAACAACTTTTTTCCGCTTATAAAATCCGGTCCCAATGACTCTTTATGTTTATATTCTATTCCCTAATGTATAATAATGAGCTTGGACGATTCGGGTTCAGATGACGAAGATCCTTTGCCTCTTCCATTTTTGCAGAAGCTCTTGAAGCATTTGAAGTTGTAAAATGTTGTATATATGCGAAAGAAATTAGCGAGAAGGAATCTAACACCTTAACAGAATGCGAAAGAATGATGTATTCAGCCAAAAACAACATAAAACAAACATATGACAATTTTTTTGTCAAAAATTAAAAAATTTGGATTAAAGATAAATTAAATTTGTATACAATAAATAATTTTTTTTTCACTTTACTTTGTTTTTCTTTCAATTGCATACAACATACGTATATATTGCAGTATAGGACTCCAATGGGAGTCTTGGCAGAAAAAAAAACAAAAAAAAAAAAAAACATACGTATATGTACCTACTAATTACGAGAAAAAAATTCTCAAAAATATACATACATGATATGTATTGCGCATTCAATTACACGAAATATTCACTTATACGAAGAATTTTTGGTACCCCCTCATATTCGTATAACTGAGACTTCACTGTATATACACATTTTCTAGAAATATTTATTTTTTATTCAACCTGTAGACATCCATTAATCACTACAACCCTGCTGGAGACCTGCAATGTGGGTCGAAACCTTGCCTATTTAGAAATTGTTAAAAAAAAATATTTCTTGATTGATTTTCATGACCGTGACCCTGACCACTTCTTTCTCATTCACATCCGGACAGTCATTATATATATA
>NW_027109908.1:832197-846973 GCF_000696795.3 Halyomorpha halys
ATATATAATCATTATTTACTTTCATTATGCGAATCTGGTAACCGAGACTGCTATAGAAGATCCGTAAATTCCTACCACTTAAGTACTTCTTCATTATCCGTTCTTATCACTTTGACAAATTATGAAAAGTAAATCTCAATAGGGCTTATTCGCCCCTTTGTTCTCAATCTGCTGGTGTACCTCAGGGTGGTATCATTCACATATTTTTTACAGCTGACCCAACCTATCCTTACACTATCTTCACCACATATGGCCTAACACATCTATATTATTATTAAATAATGACCCTTCCATTGCATTTCAAAACCTCCAATCCCACACCATCACCGTTGAAGAATGGTGCCAAAACTGGAGGATTAAAATAAATTACAATAAATACCACCAAAATACATTTGTCCTTCGTCGTAAACCCATAACTTCCTGCCCCACAGTTTCCTTTTATGATACTCTACTCATTCCTGACGAACAGATCCGTTACCTAGGACTACATCAAGGCGTACAACTAACTTGGAATCCTTGTACAATACTGAAAAGATAGAAAACAGCTCGTCGATTCCGACTATTACATCACTCACTAGACTAACGGTCTAAACTTCTAAGTAAAGACTCATTTATATGACTATAATAAGATATATCTGACTAAACCTCCGATTTTCTCTCGTATCCAATCATTACTAAAATCCTTTATGCTCCTTACTTTGTTACAAATCAAGTCATCCATCAGGACCTCAAAGTTTCATTTGTCTCTGATTTGACCATAAGTAGATACCAATGATTCCATGATAAACTTACCCTACTTGATAATCCTCCTAGGCCACTGAAAGATGGCCCCGAGATCTTATCCTCTAGAAATCTTATTGGAGTTCTATCAATGGGTAGATTCTCCGTATGGTTGTATCATCTCATTTTATAACATAGAAAATTTACTGGTTGCATATATCTGCATACAGTTGTAAATAACAATAAATAAATAATTTAAAAAAAAAGCCAACGTTTCGGGCAAGCTGGCCATCCTCAAGGGCAATCTATTACTATTAAATAACAGATTTTATTGTCTATTTATGTATTTTTTAAAATCCATAATCCTTAGTGCTCTTTACTTTGTTATGAAAAAAAAATCATCAGGACCTCAATGTTCCATATGTTGCCGATTTGGTCAGAATCAAGTACTATTCCTTCCATGATAAACTTGAGATCTTCTCCTCCTGAAATGTTATTGAAGTTCTATCGGCGGGTAGATTATCCACATGTCTGTACCACGCCATTGTTTAACTAATATCAAATTTACTTGTGGTATACATTTTAATGTGGTTGTAAATTTAAAGCAATACATTGGAGTCTTCCTCGATGTTGAACAAGCTTTTGATCGAGTCTGGCACCAAGGTCTGCTCTATAAACTTCGTAAATTCCTACCCCAACATCTTTCCTTATAACCCTCCTACCTCACTGATAGAACCTTTAAATTAAATCATAGCCTAGCCTACTCATCTCTCTTTTCTCAGTCCGCCGGTGTTCCTCAAGGTAGTATTTTAGGTCCCATTCTTTATACGGTTTATACAGCTGACATTCCAACCCACCCTAACACAGTCCTAAGAACATACGCTGATGACACATGTATACATTCTGTAAACAACGACCCAACTAATGCATCACAAACACTACAAGCACACATAATATCTATTGAAGAATGGTGTAAAAACTGGAGAATCAAAATAAATCCTGACAAATCCCACCAGATCACCTTTATCTCCGTCGTAAACCTCTGCCCTCCTGTCCTACAGTATCCTTTCTAAATACACCACTAATGCCTGTTGAACAGATTCGATACCGAGATTTTCAAGTGTATATGAAACATACTACATATTTATCTATTGTATTATTTTGTACAGTTGTAAATTACATTAAACAAATAATTAAAAAAAAATTAATACATTAAACAAGTATTTACTTTAATTCATATTATGTTTATACTTAAAATGTATCAATAGTAAAAAGTATAAAATAAAATAAAAATATATCCAGAAATAAGTCTTAAGGAAATATGTCCTTGAATTATTGATTTTTTTTAATCCGATAAAAATTTAGTTTTATTTATTATAACTGTAAAGTGCTCATGTACACTGATTCATCGTGGATAATGATACCATTAGAGTAAGAGTGTACACCTTTAGCTGTTTCTGCTCACGTAGCAAACACTACTACACTACCAGATGACCGAGATACACCAAATAGTCCTGCCGAGAGAGAAATTGTAACCTTTGACCCAAGATACTGCCCCCGTTACAGAATATATAATGACCGAGTTGGAAACTGGTTTCCATCATTTAAATATTTATTTTTGAATTTTAGGACTAAATTAAGTATTTGTTTAATTAATCTCAAGAACCCCATACAACATATTTAATTTTATGTTTTATATATTTTTTCCACCTTCTTCTTCTCAAACAAAATTATTTTACATTTATCTTATTCATTTTTTCTCTGTTTTTTTTTCAACCCTGTCTTATATAATAATATAAATATAAGAATATATAAGTCATGTGTAAATGTCATCAAAATCTACTACCGCTACGAAGTGAACGTTATAAACTATATTATAGTACATTAAACTTAATTTAATTGCTGACAGACATCTATTCGTCCAAGGAACCTATCCAAACCTGGGATACAGTTCATCATAATCTAAAAATTCTTGTTAATTTATTTCAGCAAATATCATGAAACCTTGCACTCCAACGAAGATATATGTCATAACCTACTTTATAATGCGTTAAACTAGGCTTAATTTTAGTACTAATAGACAGGCATCTGTATGTTTAATTATTCCTGAGATATTTTTATTTTATGTTTATACTATTTTTATACTAATTTTTGATCGGCCGGGTGAGCCTTACATGGCTGATATAACTTATATATATTTTTTAACAGTTGATTATTAGGGGGTATTGTCATACAAATGACACCCCTAACTATATAAAATGTTCTTATTAAAAGGAAAAAAAAAATTAATAAAATAAATAGATAAGAATAATGCTTCTTAATAAAGGAGGAAAGTAAAATTAATAACAAAAAATAATGATATTGGTACACTTAAATAAAACAACAACTGTCTTTTAATAGTAAAAAGAAACAAGTTAATTTGAAAAAGGGAAGAGAGAAGAAAAGAGAAAGAAAAAAATAATAATAATGAATAAATAATAATGATAAGTAAATAGAGGTAGTGTGACTATGAATTAATTTTAAATTTATTAAAAATTTATAAAAGAATGTCCTGCAGCAGTCTGGGCTTTAGTCTTCGGGTTGAGGTTGGGTTTCCCAGGTTGTAGGTCACTGCTCCTTCAACTATCGGCAACTGGGAGTGGAACTTCATGAACCGTTTTTTTGATGTAATCCTCTATTAACTCCATATGTAATTCGCGATGCAATTGGCTATTTCTTATGAACCAAGGAGCATTAATTGCGATTCTTAGGACTTTATTTTGAAATGATTGCGATTGAAAAGATTGTAGTTTTTTCCTTTTCGTGAAGGATGCCGCTCCCTTGACTTCACAGCCGTACATCGGCAGTGGCCTGAGGTTTAAGATAAGAACAGTTGTTTCTGGTTTTATTTTGGAATTTCTGTTTAGGATTCCAATATATTCCTGAGATATTGTTTTTCCAAAAATAAATTCACTAACTACTGATTTTTCAGTAATTTTTTTAAATAACGTTGCTTTTTAAAAAAAACTATTTCTTGGGAAATATTGAAAGATCTCTATTAGAGTTCATATTTTAGAAAATTTGCTCCACTTTAAATAATGTTCTATTGGATTTTGGGGTTTTGTTGGTAGTTATAAAGATATGGAGCTCTAAACGAAAAATTAATTTTTTAATTTACGGTTTTTGAACAGAAGTCATTTTTAATCTTCATAACCATGACAGACTCATTTGACTTGTAACTATATATAGTTTTCTTTAAAGTAATCATAAAATGTTGTAAAATAACTGATTTTTCCCCCAGGCTTTTTTACCAAAGCTTTAGCTGTATGAATTCTCACTAAATATCCAGAGGGCGCTAAACCTGAGCAATCTCGCCAAGTTGTGTATGATCAGCAAGACGGAATTGGACGGGAGGAAATGCCATTAGCTTTGGTGGGGTCACGCAGAGCTAAGGAAATAATGGCACCATTTTGCTGAATACATACATCACTCTGACCCTGTTCTAATTTCTTTTTCTTTTTATTTTAGGCAGAACATTTTCTCTCAATATATTACTATTATGCTCATCATCATCATCTTGGCTTTCAATTTTGTTGTTGTACATTTCTTTTCAATTTATTAAATCAGTTATTTATTTATTATTTCAGTTATACAAGATCTCTCCCACGCTCCCTGGCCGAGGCACCACCGTTCTTATCCTACCAGAACTCAGTACACCCCTTAAATTACAAATTTTAAACAAATGGCAGGCCAAGTGGGATGAAAGATCTCCGAGTAAATTAAACGAAATAAAACGATCAGTAAAACCATGGTCAACAACCTACCACAACAGCCGCAGGGAGGAAGTTGCTCTAACCCGCTTGAGAATAGATCATACTCTCCTCACGCACTCTGACCTGATCAGAAAACTGCCACCTCCAACGTGCAAATATTGTCAGTCCATTCTTACGATTAGACATATTTTTGAAGAATGTACTCACTATTGGCCAACAATAAACAGGATAGGACTGACCCCAAATTTATCAGAAGCTCTCACAGATGAGGAAGCTAAAATTATATTAGTGTTTGAATTTTTAAAAGCACATCGCCTTCTTTATAAATTATAACTCCTCTTCGATTTTTATTTTATTTTAATTTTTTTTTTACTTTTATCATGCCATAGGCGTTGATGACCAGAGGGTTTTACGCCTTTAAGCAGCAATCAACAACAACGATCTCTCCCATACCATATATAGTACAAGAGCATGGTAAATTAATTTCAGTTACTTTACCCCAATTTTGATTACTTTTATGATAACTATATGTAATTAATAGTCAAAAATGGTGTGTCTGGCAACTATAAGTAGGGGTAATAAAAAATGCGGCTGTTTTAAAACGTTAAAATAAATTATTTTTCATTCGGAACTCTATATCTTTAAAACAACTATCATTAGAAAACCTATGAGAACATCATTTAAAGTAGAGCAAAATTGCTAAAGATATAGAACTACTTGTGTTTAATAGTTCCCGTGATACAGATTTTTAAACACCAACATTCTAAAAATAAATCCACTGAAAAATCAAAAGTTACTGAATTCACTTTGAGATATCTAAGATATAGATAAAACCATTCGACGGACAGATATCTATTAGCACTCAAATTAAAGCTAGTTTCATGTACTAGAAAGTAGTTTATGACGTTTATCTTCGTAGGAGTAGAAGTTTTTTTGATATTTGCTCAAATAAATTGATTTATTGTAGTTTGGACAAAATTGATATTTATATGCGAATGTCATAAAATTTTATCCAAACAACTAGAAATTAACATTTTGTGAATTAACTATAGAAAAATCCTACGGAGATAAACTCCATAAACTACTTTATATTGCATGTAACTAGTTTTAATTTGATTGCTGACAGTCATCTATACTGGCAGTGTTATAGGACCTGAGATATATTTTATCATAAATTAAAATTTTTGTCCGTACAAGTAGAAATCAACAGTTTCTGAATTGAGTTTGTCGAATATCTTGGAATTATTACTTCTACAAAGAAAAACATAATAAACTCCTTTATTGTACATTAAACTGGCTTTACCCCTCTTAGACATCTACACGGGAAGGCAATTCTTGGCTTTAAGTACCTCTGCTAAATGTAAATATTGTATATAGGTGTGAATATGTATTTATTTTATTGGTTGTATTAAAAGGTACAGTTGTAAATAGCAATAAATAAATATTCATAAAAAAAAAAAAATTATTGGTAAATTTTTTTTTATTGTACATAATTTTTTTTTATTTTTATGTGATCAGTTATATTTTTAATATAGATTTATATTTTTCTGTATGTAAACGATAATAGTATTTTCTTTAATTTATATATTTCTTTTTTTTTTTTTAATTTTAATTCAGTGAGTACTATTGTTATGATTTGTATATATTTTTTTTATTATTTTATTACTTTATATATTTTATGAACGAATATTGAAACTATAATATTTAATACCCTTAATTTATGTCAGATTGTATTAATTCTCTCCAGTAAAATAATTTTTAATAATTATTACGTTGAAAATATTCATTCAAACGGCTTGATTAAAAGAATTTATAAAGCATAAGTACTATATGATAATTATAGAAAGTAAGATTCCACGTTATGATTGAAAATTGACATTGTACTATTTCTATATTAATCCGAAACGTTCTTTCAACTCTTTGAGTCCAGTTGAACGCGCTGTTTTTCAAATATAGGTATAGCAAGGAAAATACGTTTGGGCATTGCTAAGCACCAGCGCAAATCACTGAAAATTTAATCAAATATCGGATTAACGATGGTAGCTGAAATCCTCGTACGAATAGCAAATATTTGATAACAAACAGAAATGGTAGCAAAGCCTCTTTCCGATTAAGACCATTATTGGTACCCTAATTCTATTTTTTTTTTCGATTTAGTGCTACAGGTTGACGTTTGAGTTGTCAATGTGACACAATTGCACAAGTGTAATCAGCAACTTCAAAGTCACAGTTAAACAGAAAAATAAATAAGTCGATAATAAATATAACAATGAAATCAATGACATGAAGAGAGAAGGAGAAAGAAATACTTTATTCATTCATGCTGTCCAAATACATCGGGTTGCTACATTACACAGCATACTGATCAATCTGTGACTGGATAAATATAAGTTACATATTTTTACAAGATATAATATAATAAGTTTTCTTTTACTTTTCTTTTACAATTAATACCAGTCTACAAACTAACTATAAGTTTTTCGATTTATTCCTTTTTTTTTCTTACCCTTCTATTTCACAAACCCTATTTCATTTGATCAACAAATTCCCCTATATAACAAATATTAAAATAATAACTAAAACAACAAATAAGATATGCGATGCATGCATGCCATCTCACTTCTGGATAAACTCCCATACTCATTAATTTCCGTGCATGTTGTGGTGTATGGTTCCCAGGGAGTCAAGTATTATGTTTTCTGTCAACCTAGCCACGTCCTGGACACCGACCCCGAGCTCCTCCATGAAGCTCCTAGTTGTGCTGGGTATCGTTCCACGGGCTACGAACCAGAGGCCTCTCACGTTGAAGTCTCGTTCTCCGAAGCCCGCACGGAACTTCTCCTTGAGGAAAGGGATACATTTATCGTCGATTTCCTTCTTTTCCCTATTTACCTTATTTGCCTGGTCAAGGTCGTTATTTTCATATCTCACGGTGGGATCCAGAATGATTGCCGACTTCCCCTTCTTAGGGAAAGCAACAATATCCGCATATCTTGTGGATCCATCCGTATTATCCGTATATATAAAACATTTGTATATGAAAAAATAAAAATTAATGTTAAATAACGATACATTAAAGAAAAAGGTTTTATTTATATTACAGTCGTTTACGACAATAAAACTAAAATACAAATTTTAAATAAAATATTTTTTATCTAAGTTAATAATATTAAGGCGTATATTATGGTCGAGTAAGGTTATAGGGCTAAGTATCTAGCGGATCCCTAAAATGTTAATATACACTGAACCGACGGACAAAGATTCATGGGGTAGACCGAAACGTAGATGGGAGGATTGCGCTAAACTGATTTCGTAGATTTAGGTTTGGAGGGACATCAATGAAAATGAGATGTATGTAGAGAGCAATTGGTGGAATTGGCATCGAACCGTTGGGATCGTTAGACCTTCAATATTATTATATTGGCCAAGTTAAGTCTCAAAACACACTTTATGAGTCCATGGAGGATTAAAATAAATTCTAAAATTTCACCAAATTACTTTTACCCTTCGTCGTAAGTCCATGACTTCCTTTCCTTGAATGGGCTATTATTATACGATCACTTTACTATAAATACCCCACTTATTCCAGTCAAACAGATCCTTTACTTAGGACTACATCTAGACGTACAACTAACTTGGAATCATCATACAAGACTGAAAAGACAGGAAACTGCTTGTTGATTCCGACTATTACAGCACTAACTAGACAAACGGTCTAAACATCCAATATATTATAAAAGACTGATCTACATGACAATAATAAGGCCAATCTGGGCATGCGGAGTTGCGCTTTGGGGCTCCACTAAACTATCGAATGCCTCTCGTATCTAATCCTTACAGTCACAAATCCTTAATGCTCCTTACCTTTTCACAAATCAAGTCATTCATCCGGACCTCAGTGTTCCATTTTTTGCTGATTTGGGCAGAACTAGATACCAATCTTTCCATTATACACTTCCCAACCACCCAAACCCACTTGTTTCTAACCTGTCTTCCCCTTCATTACCTGATAATCCTCCTAGGCGTCTGAAAAAAAGATGGCCCCAAAATCTTCTCAAGAAATGTTGTTGGAGTTCTATCAGTGGGTTGATTCTCCACATGCCTGTATCATGCCATTGTATATTCCAAGGTTTCGGCCAAGCTAAATTCATTTATTTAACAATTGTAACACACAACGTAATAACTAATAAATAAGCATATCTTAAATATAAATTTACACTTCACATCCATTTAAAAACATTTTGCAGGTTATTTTGACCATGTCATTATTTTCTGTCAAATCATCTTATGAAACAATAAAACAATATCATATTAATTTATTAATAAGCTTGCCTTAGATCTTTAATGAGATATTTAATTACTCGTCACTTTTCCATTTTAATTTTTTTCTTCTTTTATTCAAATTATTCTGGACTGTATATGAAAAGAGGAATAGCATGAATGAATATGTATTTATGTTACCATCTGAGTTACCATCTTCCCCTCTACACGCCACAACCCCTGATGAAGACCTGAAACTCTGGTCGAAACGTCGGCATAAAATAAATAAATATGGTTTTGTTTATTTATGTTGTTCTTAGCTGACCGCACCCCCCGACAAACTTCTTCAAGAATATGTATTTAGAAATTTAATACATATTGCCATTAATTTTGGTTGTTTATTATTATTATTCTAGAACAATTTACAGTAAAATATTTGTAATTACCTTTTGATCAACACTAATATAATATTAAAACTTTGTTTGAATTAACAGAGCAGTTCATGGAATTTGGAATTATCCCGTTACACTTTGATCCTTCAATCCTACCCCCGGGACTCCCCTATCCCCTAGGTCTCTGAGATCGTGTCCACATCCTCCCCCAGAGGCTATCGCTTTGACCCATCCTTTGACCTATCCTTTGACCTCACAAAGGGTCCAGAACCTGCTTACCTATCCGAGTCTTTGATCCACTAAACCGACTTTATTGTCAAAACTTCTACAGTCCCAGATTTTTCGTAAAGTGCTTCATTCACTGTCTCTGAACTGGTCTTATATCCAGCTCAATTTATATGGTTACTAAAGATATGTAAAAACCAAAACTATTTGCACAAGACATATTTTTAATATAACTAACTATACTGAGAACTTCCCATTTATAAAGCTTCAATTAATAATCACAAAGTTTCTTACTTTAGTTCTCCATTTTTTTTACTATTTTTTTTTTATTTTTTTTTTATATCAGATCGGTCTGGTGAGCTTTACATGGTTGATATAACTTATATTATATATATTTTTTAACAGTTGATTATGAGGGGGTATAGTCATACAAAAGACACCCCTAACTATATACAATGTTCTTATTAAAAGAAAAAAAAAGAAAATAAATAGATAAGAAAAATGCTTCTCAATAAATGAGGAAAGTAAAATTAATAACAAAAAATAATGATATTGGTACATTTAAATAAAACAAACAATTGCCTTCTAATAATAAAAAGAAACAAGTTAATTTGAAAAAAAGAAGAGAGAACAAAAGAGAAAAAAAATAATAATGAATAAATAAAATGAATAATAATAATAAGTAATTAGGGGTAGTGTGACTATGAATTAATTTTTTATTTATAAAAAAATTATAAGAGAATGTCCTGCAGAAGTCTGGGCTTCAGTCTTCGGGTTGAGGTTGGGTTTGCCAGGTAGTGGGTCACTGCTCCTTTAACTGTCGGCAACTGAGAGTGGAACTTCATGAACCGTTTTTTGACATAATCATCTATTGACTCCATATGTAATTTGCGATGCAATTGGCTATTTCTTATGAACTCATACCCTAGACTTCACAGCCGTACATCAGCAGTGGCCTGTGGATTTTTTTAAATATAAGAACAGTTGTTTCTGGTTTTAGTTATTTTTTATTTAATAAAAAAATGAAATTTTAAATATAATATTTTCAATTTCTTTCGATGTTTAAATTGTCCAGTTGTTTACATAGGTGAAACTAAGCAATTGTTGGGAAACAGAATGTATCAACACAGATCTGTTATTCACTTATCAATTTTGACCATCAATTGTACATAGTTTTCATTGAAGTAATCAAAAGTTGGGGTGAAATAACTGGCTTTTTATTAAAATTTAACGAATATTAGCAAAATTAAATAAAATATAAATGGCGTTGATGACCAATGAAGTTTGGCGCCACTAAACAACCAAACAAACAAACTGGCTTTTTTCTTCCCGGCTCTTGTACTTGTAAATTCATGGAAATTTATTAGCAATAGTGGACGAATTAAAACGTTCTTAGATAATTGTGAGACAAAGAAGAGCATTGGAGAATGAAAACTATTTTTTTAAGGTTGTATATGTATGTAAATGGTCAGTCATTTTTCATTTTTGGGCAATTATACCTACCTTAACTGGAGTCTTTAAAATTAATTTTAACCCTACATTTCCCTAACCACCCAAATCCACTAGTTTCTAGCCTTGCATCCTCTTCCATTCCTGACAATCCTCCGAGGTGCCTGAAAAGAAGATTGCCACCAGCTAATGTAAAATGTCATTAGAGTGCTACCAATGGGTAGTTGCTCTACACGCCTGTAAAACTCCATTTTGACTAAGATCAAATTTACTGAATATATTATGTACTATACAATTGTAAATTTCAATAAAGATATTAAAAAAAAAACTACATTTATTGCTTGAAACAAATTTTAAAAAAGCTTTTTTTAATCAGTGTTATAATAATTAATGTTAATAACTATTTGAACTGATTGATGATCCCATAGCTTGAAATAAATGAGTGAAACAAAATAAGTTTAATAAACGTTTGCGTATTTATATGCTTGAAAACCTTGAATGCATCAAGTTTAATCTCTACGAAACCATTGAAGCCAGGAATTCTGGGAACTTAGCATTGCTCGCATATAGAGCGTAGTTGTGGTTAAAGTTTGGAATTAAATGTGATTTAATGTAAGGAATGTTTTATTGTTTTCAACGATATTAAAAGAGGCTGTGAATTATATCAATTTATGTTTTAAAATAGTATATACAAATCAAAATAATAAAGCCCTTTAATTACTTTTATTATTAAGTTTTTGGAAAATTGTTGATTATCCTTAAAAGGGACCGCAATTAATATAATAATCCAAATAGTAAATAGAATGTTTATTATAACATCAACAGCTAAAACAGATATAAACAACTAAAATTAAGTAAAATAGCAAAAGAATAAAATTTAAATAAACTATGATATGGTTAAACATGATGTAAAATATCTGAATTTTTTTTTATTTATTGGTATTTACAACTGTATAAAAAAATACAACCAGTAAATTTGATCATAATGACATAATGATATGATACAGGATGTAGAGAAACTACCCAGTAGTAGAACTCTAAAAACAGTTTACAATATAAGGTCACGAGGCCATCTTCTTTTAGGTGCCTTGGAGGATTGCCAGGAATGGAAGAGGAAGCAAGCTTAGAAACTAGTGGGTTTGGGTGGTTAGGGAGTTTATTATGGAAGGAATGATTTTGAAAATTAATAATAAAAAAAGAACCAAGTCAATTAAAGAAAATAAAATAAGATGTAACAATAGCAAGTATTAATAAACAATCATATTTTATTTATTTTCACTTTTCACTGTAAATTTTATTTTTTTAATATTACTTTAAGATATTAACTTGCGAGAAAAAAATTACGTAAAAAAAAAAAAAAATCATTCGAATACAAGATGAAGTTGTAAAATTTATAATTGAATAAAAAGTATTTTCCTGAATATATTTTTAATAATAAACCTTTGTAGTTGAAAAATATTATTTCTCTCTCTAATTTAATGTTTTGAGTAATATACCTGAAATAATACGATTGAAAAAAAAAAATGTAAATTTTCTAAAAATATAATATTTATTTATTTAATTACTTTAAGGCACCAACCACGAATGGTACGTTATTGCCTTAATTCGCAAATGATATACTTAAATTTTTTTGGTAATTTTTGGGCTGTACCCTTGTACAAGGGACCGGAACAAGGGTCCGGATTTATAGCTACTATTATATTGAAATGTAGTGGACCACATTCAGACTGTAAACCAAATCATCGAGAAAGCAAATGAATATAACTTCTCTCTATATCTTTGTTTCCTTGACTTTAAGAAGGCTTTTGACCGTATTATACATTCAGAAATATTTAAGGCACTAAGATTAATAGGAATAGAGGACAAATATATTAAGATAATAACAGAGCTTTATAAGGAGATGACAGCGTATATTGTGACGGAAAAAATAGGATAGAGCTTTGATATTGAGAGGGGTGTGCGACAGGGTGATCCGATATCCCCAATTTTGTTTGTTCTTGTGTTGGAGATGGTGTTCTGGCGTCTTGAATGGGAAGAAGTAGGCATCAAAATAAATGGAAAATGGCTGAGCAGCTTACGTTTTACAGATGATATTGTCCTCATTGCAAAAGGAATGGAACAACTAAGAGAAATGATGAAGCGGCTTCTGGCTGAAGAGGTTGGACATTATCCGAACTACCAGAAGACAAAACTTATAACAAATGGCGTAAAAGAGGAGTGTGAAATTAACAACCATAAGTTGGCATATGTTGAAGAATATATTTATCAGGGGTCAGTTAATATCATTCACGGATACAGCAGCAAAAGAGGTCCAGAAGAGATTGGCACTTGGTTTAAAGGACCAAAACTTTTATAATGAAGGCATGAAGAAGAAAACAAGTACTGACATTAAAAGGCAAGTCTTCGATAGTTGCATTAGCACAGTGGTCACTTATGGATGCCAAGTGTGGTGACTGACTATAGCTCAGGAGAGGAAATTACAGGTGTGGCAAAATAATATTGGAAGAAGCATTGTGAATGTGAGGAAAAGAGATCGAATAAAAAATGCTTGGATTCAGAAAGAAACAGGACTCACTGACACACTGAAGATGACAAGATTGAGCAAATGGAAATGGCCAGGGCATCTCTTTCGATGCGAAGATAACAGATGATCAAAAATTGTCACAGAATGGACTCCATACGACCTTCAAAGAAGAAGAGGACGTCAAAAGAAAAGATGGAGCGATATGTTCAAGAGGATGGCAAGACCCCTCTGGTGGAGAGCTGCTAGGGACAGGGATGTCTGTTAGAAAAAATGGAAAGAACTCGCCTCCCAATAGGGCTGGTCACCCCGGGAAGTGCTGAATATTACTACCGAAAGGGAAGGTCTATGTAGGAAAGGATACAGAAAGATGGAAAGAAAATTGATAGAAGTAGATGTTTTGTCAACTTATATATATATATATTTTTCTCTCTCTATCTTATTTTAATGTTTATATTGTATTTTGTAATGATTTTAATTTATTGCATAAATAAAAGGCTATTTCATTTCATATTGAAATGTGAAACTACTGCAACATGGGAATATGTGGTAAAATTCGATTAAATTTTATGATAGGGTTTAGAATGGTGTATAAACTCAAAAGTTTGTCTACAGTCTATTTGTAATCCTGCAAAATGAAATGGAGATCCGCTGGTCTATCATATACAGATTTTAGGGAGTACCAAGATCATACACCTCTCTGCGCTCATTTCTAGTTGATCATATCCAAGGGGAGACGTCACTTCTGATTTCCCTATATTTTTTATCAGTAATATTTGCCCCACGTTAAAATTTAAACCTCTGCTTAATGAGGACAATGAAGTCATCGACACTCCGTGATGTGGAAATCCTTCAGAAATCCCCACCTTTGCTGCCCTATAGGCCAGTTCGTTACCCGCGATTCCGCAGTGTCCAGGGACCCAGGCAGAGGTAATCGAGGCCCCAACACCCAAGGAATTCTCGAAGAACTATATTATTTATAAATATTTTAAACAGCATAAAACATATTTTTTTAATATATTAATTTGAGAGAAATAAATTTATGTGAAACGAAAAAACATTATTCTTCAAGAAACAGAAACTAAAAAAAATAATTAAATATTATATTTTCTATAAATACTTGAAATATACATAATAATATATAAATTTGAGAAAAATAAATTAATGTAAAACAATATCATTTGACAAAGTTGCAGAGATTTGTAACTTAAATATAAAAATCTTCCTACACAATTTTGATAATAAACCTCAGTAATTGACCAAGGAAAAAATTCACTAACATCCCTCTAACTGGATATTTTAAGCAATACACGAAGAATCCAAAATTTCAATAAAATAAAAAATATAAATAATTAATTCTCTTAGAATTGTTATAACGATTCCGAAACGCTTTTTTTATTTTTCGTAATTTTCTGATAAAATTATAATTATTATAATGTTTTTGATAAAAATGAATT
>NW_027109908.1:847259-857461 GCF_000696795.3 Halyomorpha halys
TTTTAAGTTGACTTGATTCCTTTTGTTGTTGGATATTTATAAAAAATAACATTATAGAAACTTCACTATAGTGTTCTGTTCTGAGCTGAAGAATAAATTTCATTTCGTTTGCTCTATCCTTTGCATTTGAATGGAGTGTTTTCTCTTTTTCTGTATTGCATTTCCTTAGTTGTGACAATTCCAGATGTGGGGCTTTGAAATGAAACTTTTTAGACCTTACAGAATGCGAGAATTAAATAGAAAAATTAAAAAAAAAAATTAAAGAGAAAAATCGGTAGAGAATGTAATATTAGTCAAATTAACTAAATAAAATAGCTTAATATCTCGGTATATATTTATCACATTAAATTTGTTGTACATCAACATATGAAAATGTTCGATGTTTTAAAATTTTGTTTCCTTGCCACATTGGCGACAAAATTCAGTACAAAAATTGTTTGGTGTTTCTTTAGTAATATTGCTGATTCAAATACAAAAGGTGAGATTTCATAGAAACTCGAAATTTCTTTTTAACGTAAGAGCTAGAAATAAAAGAAGAAGTATCTCGGTTAACTCAGGTGTATTATCCCCTCAAAACAATTTTCCAATAAAATTGATTATAATTTAAGAGTATGATTCACTACAAAATAATAATATTGGTCAGTTCCAAATCTTAAAAAATAATTTTACTATAATTATAAAATTGTATTAATAGTTGTTGTTAATTCAAAATAATTTTTATTTTTTAGGATTACTACAAACAGATGCTATTTAAAAAAGAGCGATTAGATTATTCCTATTATAATAGAAAAAAATGGCTGGTAGGATCATTTTTTTGTAGCCCCACTAATAAACAAATTTTAATTTATATTAGGGGTATTTATGATAAATTTTATTTATTCTTGTTTGAGAGTGATTTAGTTTATTCTTAATTTAAAACAAATTTGATCCTTTTTTTCTCTCAACTTTATTCTTTACAACTTCTCCAACTTTTCGACCCTCAGGTCATTCTCAAGGACACCTTCATATTGATGTCAATTCCTTCTTCAAATCTTAAAAATGTAGGCTAATTGCCTGTTGAAATGTTAAAAAAATTAACATGCTAAATGTTATAAGTATAGAATTGTAAGCAGCCTAATTTAAAGTCAATGTTATATGTTAAATAAAGGGGCTCCTATTGGAGTTTTTGGGAAGCTAACTTTGTAACCTTGTAATCCTTAGGAAATAAAAAATCCTCCTACAACTTCGTCTCATCTTTCATCCATATCGCTTGTTCCTAGTTTCCTCTCCTAGTTCTTTTATTATTATTTTTATTTATTACATTATTAGAGTTTTAAAACATCAAAAACAGAAACAACCTAAACCAAACACGTTTTTAAATCAATTATTGATAAGAACAGTGAATAAGAATTAATAACAGTTTATATTTTTATATCTCTATGAATGACTGAGATTTGGATGTATGAAATATTTTGTGGAAACAAAATGGTGGGTAATTATGGAGATCTAAGGAAAAATGCAACAAATTATTACACAATTGTTGGTTATTTTATCATTAAATAAGAAATAGTAAACAGTTTCTATTTTTCCATTACTTCCATATATATCCAAGATATGGCCGTATAAAAAATGTTGCTAAAACAAAATGTCGGATAGTTGTGAAGGGCTGTGGATAAACGAACCAAATTATTACAAAATAGTTCATTATTTGAATTAATTATTTATTAGATGAGTAAATAAGAGATAATAACCAGTTTATATTTTTTTCTCTATCTCCATGGATAGCCATGAAATGTCTGTATGAAACATTTTACTCCAACAAAATGACGGATGGTTATGAAGAACTCAGGAAAAATGAAATTATTATAAAATGGTTGATTATTTGAATTAATTTTACAATATATAAGTATTGAAGATATGATAAACAGTTTATATATTTTTCACTATCTCCATAAATGGCCGCGAAATGGCTCTATGGAAATTCTAATTGAAACAAAATGGTGGATGGTTATGACGAGTTCTAAGGGTACCTGTTACTTCGATAACAAATACCAAAATAAATAAAAAAATAGTCTCGTAATTTTTTAGAAACTGTATCAAATACAACGATACTTCTATTTTATTGTGTAATATCACATTCTGTCCTATATTTATATACAATGATAATTGGAATCATATGCCTCATTCACACCATATTTACAAATATATAAATTAAATGAAAAAAAAAAAGAAGGAGAAAAATAATAAATAAATAAAATAAAAAACAAATAAATAAATTAAATGATTTAATGATTTACATCCAGCCTGGGAAACTTCGAACCGAGCTCTTCCCCCCCCCCCCAATTGTGGAGGAAAAAACAGAATACCAGATGTTCCCGGCGCTTCTCTGGTATTAAAAGTCAGAGGAAGAGTGAGTTACATCAAGTACAAAATACAGAATAAATTGTATTAGTTTGATGGGACGTAATTATGAAACAGAGGCTAGGTATTCTTACGAATGTATTTTTATAATCTTATCTCTATGTCAATTGGTATTTTACTATATATCTGTTCCGCAAGCAATTTTTAACATGTTATTATTCTTGATTGAAAATCAGCTAACTATATAATTAGTTTGAACATTTTCCTTTGTCTTTGATGCATTGAAATATATAATAATCTGCCCCAACCTGACAACAAAGACGCCACCTACATGCACAATATACACAATGCCCTAGGGCCATTTATAGATATTTCGTAATTAACAGATATATAGTTACGTTATGATATATTTGTACTGTGGTTATATTCATTGTCAGATACACTGACAACTGAACTATTATTAACATTAATAATTTAATAATACCTCTATTGAATATTCATTCAATATTAAACAGGAAATTCTTTCTATTTATAAGTATCAACAGATTTGTCATTTAATTAAAGCGTGAATCCTCTAATGGAAAATTTCACTCAAAATTACGATATATACTATCTGCAAATTAGGTTTAAAAAAAATATTTTGAACTACTTTTCTTCTATTTATGACTAATTAAAAAAATTATTTATTGGTGAGGTGTAAAAAACTCCATTGAGAAAAAAAAACCTATTAAAATTAATATTCAAACAAAATTTTGCCTATTAAAATTTACAAAAAAAATTTAGGAGATTTTGATCTTATAAAATAAAAAGTTTTTCTTTTTTAATAATAAAAAAGAATAAGTAATTAAAAGAAAATTCTGACATATATTTTTAAAAATCAATTTGGGATTCTATCAGTGGGTAGATTCTCCACATGTCACTATGTCACACAAAAAGTCCTCTTCCTTATTTAAATTTTATTTAATTAGAACTAATAACGACGTTTCGAGGCTGTCACTCCATCATGTGTTTGCTATGTTGTAATCTTGCAGCATAAATCGAAGACTATACAAGTATTTACAATTAATATTAATCATACATTAAAATTATTTTCATCCATTACTTTATTAGAGCTTAAAATCGTCCAAAACAAACACAACACAAACCAAAAGAGCAAAAAACCTATAAAACGGTAACAGAAAAAAATGAATTGAGCTGGTATGTTGCTTGACCTCATCCGTAACTGCATAGCGCATTTTTGACCTCACTTTTTCTATAGCCGTATCTCTCTTCATTGTAATACTTCCTTCAACTGAAAAACGTTTGCTAATTAACCATAACCAATTGAAATTGTTGTACAGCGTGTAAAAAAATAGCCTATTTTAAACATTTAATCAAGAATTAGTAATAGTAATAATACAAACTTCTTCACTACCTGTGATGCGGCGAGAGGGATGCGCTGGGATCTTTTGGGCTCTGCTCTACCCTTCACACATGGGGGATAGGGTAGGCTCAGGGATCGCATAAATATTGTATATTAGAGTGTAAATGTGACTAGAGACTATATTATTTTATTTATTTATTTTTCATACAGATAGTTTGATTATGTTCATTTTGTTTATTCTTTTGTATATATTTTAAGAGAGTTTTTTTTTATTTTTATTTTTATTCATTTATTTATTCTAGTATGTATGAGATCATTCATCACTATTACCAATTGCCCACAACTGTGTGGCAGATTGTAATATCTATCAATAAACAAAAAGAATTCAAAAAAAAAAGTATTGTAGTATATATATATATATATATATATATATATATATATCCAATTATGGATTGATGGGTAGGCTGTTATTTTGTGAATTTTTATGTCGAATATCATGAAAACTACTACTTCTACGAAGATAAACATTATAAACTACTTACCCTCACAATCCTAACGCTTATACATAAGTGTAGGTATGTATATATGTATATTTATGTATTAGTTAGAAATTTATTTATATATTATTTATAATATATTATTTTATTTATTTATTTTTCATACACATAGTTTGATTATGTTAATTTTGTTTATTCTTCTGTTTGTATATATTTTCATATTCATTAATCACTATTACCTATTTCCCACAACTGTTGGCACAACTAGATATTGTAATATATATCAATAAATAAAAATTATTTTTAATAAAATAAATAAATAAAAATACTAAGTTAACCTTGACCTTAATACCTTAGAAGACAAGCTACTGAGAAACCGTTAACTTCTATTGTCAGACACTTCATTTAGGTTTAACCTCGACCTATTTACCCTCGCTGTCACAGGCACAGTAGGGCGAAATTATTTCGTATGTAATTACAGCGACAGTAGAAACCTGCCCACTGCGAGGTTATGCACGACAGTTACGAAGAGGACATTCTTAATCAAATCTTCAGGCATCCTGGTGGTATTCGTTGGGCCAGGAATATATTACCAAGTCAGGAGGGCCACTCGGTGTCAAGTGGCGTTCCAATATATGTCATCAAAATGATTTTATTAAATTCTAGTGAAGACGAAATAAACTTAGATTCGATAATGATACCACCATCTACTTTCTTCGTCAGTTTAACCCTCCAAACTCAAATCGCAATCTTATCGAAATTCTCCGACCTACGTTTCGAGCAATCCCTCCAACTTTTACGAGCTGGCTTGGTGGTAATTCATTATTTCATTCCTTTCCAAGCCCTTCACCAAGTGCTACAATTAAATTATGAGCCTCCTAAATGCTCTGATTGATAAATTAAAACTATTTAAAAATGAACTGATAAATATAATAATGTTGAAAAATATTAACCAAATCTTTCCTGATATCGATTAAATTAAAAAAATAAAATAAATAAAATCTGTACTGCTACAACCCATGAAGGTCAGAGGTTCAGTACTTTGTGGAAGTACTGTTACTAAACCAACGGTTGTGCAAGGAAGTGATTTGGGTGGATCCCAGGAGGGCTCCAGAAACCACAGGAGTTGATTCACGGAGAGTGTAAGAGTAAACAATTTTCTACCCAGCCGGATTCGACCCACGCGCTTTACCCTGTGGCTACCGCGCTCCCTACATACCCCAAAATAAAATTAAATATTAATATAGTAAATTGAAGGAAAAATAGATTAAAAATATCAATATAAATGATATATAATAATATAAAAATAATTGATATATAAAATTTCTTATTTAATCTGTCCAACTATGTATATGGATGAAACTAATCGATTGTTGGTCGATAGAATGTATCAATATGGTAATGGTTTTATGCTGCTTGATCCCCTTTTTCCACCAGGCTGTTGCGTTCTTCGTGTCTTGACTCAATCTATTTCCTCAAAACAAATTTACTTTATCTATTGATGAGGGTTAATGTTATGAAAAACTATTTTACATGAAGTCGTTCCTTTTTGTTAGTTCTAAATAAAATACAAGGATTAAGCATATTTGATACTTTATTTGTTGCAGTTGTAAATATGTTGGAAGGCTTAGCAAGAATTTTCTTCCTAAATTTCGTACTTATCAACCCTATGGCATCCAGAAAAAAAATTAATTACATTAAGCGAAGTTATAACGAGGAGGAGGCATATAGTTCTTAATGGTCGCCTTTTTTAAAGGTTATTGTTAAGAAACATTGTATATTCTAGATTAATTTTTATTAATATAATCTTGTTTGAGAGTGGTTTAGTTTATTTAAAAACAAATTTGATCCTTTTTTTCTCAACTTTATTCTTTTCAAAACCTTCCAACGTTTTGACTCTCAGGTCATTTTCAAGTATACCTTTATTTTATTTTCATTTTCTTTTTTCAAAAACTTAAAATTTCCGGCTAATTGCCTTTGTCCCATCTATAAATTCTTCTATATAATTCTTTCTTAAATTTAAAACTTTTGTTTACCACTTCTCTTCTTTCTTTCATTTACATTTGCAAACCTTAAAACAGTCCAAGAAAGAAGAGAAGTGGATAATAAAAGTTTTAAATTTAAGAAAGAATTTATAGATAGGACAAAGGCAATTAGCCGGCATTTTTAAGATTTTTAAAAAATAAAATGACAACAAAATAAAGGTATCCTTGAAAATGACCTGAGAGTCGAAACGTTGGACGGTTTTGAATAGAATAAAGTTGAGAAAAAAAAAAAAATCAAATTTGTTTTTAAATAAATTGTATATTCTTTTTTTTCTGACACGGCCAAAACAAAAATATATATCAATATAATTAAATAAATACATACATACTAAATATTACGTCCGAAATAAATACAAAGCACGCATATACAATAATCAAACAGTGATAATTTAAATCTTTATTATGACAGTGGCCGAATTTCCTAGCATTTATTATTGCTATCAAATTTCAAATACATGAAGTTAATAATGTATATTTGATTTTATAAAAATATATGTTAAAATTTTATGTGACCAGATATTATGAATAAAATGATTCATAGCGATGAGCTTAAAATGTACAATAGAAAAAAAAATTACTTTATCATATGAATATATATGTATTTGAAATTGAGAACTTACTAACAAATGGAAAATTTTAATGGATTCAAATTATTTCAACCAGAAACAGTAAACAATATGAGTAGAGTGTATTTTTTAACTGTCAAAAAAAGTAAGGATTAAAGACGGGTCTTGGCGCAGAGCAATGAACCCTTTTGGACTTTGGATCCTAGCCTTGACCCAACCTTAACTTTTCCTAACCTCAACCATCCCTAACTGCTGCTGACCAGTCTGAACTTTCCTTAATGTATAACCTTAATCTTCTATGCCTAATCCTAATTGACAATACCAATGAATTTTAATAAGATGGTTGGAGTGAAGAAGAAGGAAAAAAGTTAGGAAATGGCCAAAGATAAAAAGTCCAAAAGTCACTGAAATACCTAACTTAGGACTCTTAGACAAAAAAGGAAATCCATTCCAGTAGTACACGCCCCACTAAGTCACCCCTTTTTTTTTCACCCTTATTTCAATAAATTAATTTTATTATTTCAAACAAAACTAAATTTATACATAATAATACACGATACATGATAAATATAAATGTCCTTTCTTTGCCTGGAGGTAGGTTGTGGGATTCGCACGGGAGCACTGTGGCGCTTATTCGCCATATTTGTTGTCACGAGTGGGAAGGTAACCTCTACTACGAAGGTTCTTTATCACTTTTGAAATATTAGCTTAAAACGCGAAGAGGACACTTTAAGATAGTGTAATCGAACAATATTTTAAAAGCGCCGGAAATTGGAAAACGGCGTGAAACCCTCCACTCCCCCCCTCCGTGGTAGCCTTACTTATCTAACTTCTCGAACAGACAATTATAACGGGTAGGTTGGTCGATGTAAAACATGTCACAATCTCACAAGAGGAGATGATAACACAAAAAAAAACTATCCTTCCCGGTCGGACCTGGCCCACTAAGACTCCTGGGGACCGACGGTCGTATATCACTTTTAAAATATTTGCTTAAAACTGGAAGTGAGTTAATTCCAACAATATTAAAAAAGTGCCCGAAATTGGGAAACAGCGTGAAAACATTTTCTTTCTATTGCACATTTTACATTCCTCTGATAAAAGAAAAAAACATAATTACTTTACCATGTATTGATCAAATTCAAAATATATCTGAATATACATGTAACAGTAGATGATATGAGATGGGTGTACTTTTTAATTGTCAGAGTTTTCCTCTTCATGTATAGGCAGTTGATTGAACAGTTCTGTTCTAAGAGTGCCTTTATATTATTTTGAAATATTAATAAAATAAATTTAATTGTATTAATTGTATCGTTCTTATATTATTTATTTTAATTATGAGATTATTGTATTACTTCAATTTTTAACAAGGATTTTTAGCTCTATGTAAAACGTACAAATTTGTAGATAAATAAATAAATGTGTAATAAAAAAAAATAATATTATTTGAAAGCCTTTTTTCATGATTTGTATTTCTTTCGACTTTTGGTGGAATTAAGAGGTCGAGAAAAAACGATGATATTGCACGAAAAAACAGTATCTAGTTATGTAATCAAAGAATAAAAGAGAAAATAATAAATGATGGATCTAATTTTTATTGAGGCAATTAAATCATTTTAAAATATTAAAAAATAAATAAATAAAAATATGCTAAGTTAAATAAAAATAGATATTAGTTTTCAAATTTAATAATTAATTGTTAGAGAGCAATTAATATTAATAATAACACAATTGCGACTGATCTACTTTATTCTCAACACAGGTTATTTAAATTTTCCAACGTTTCGGCCCTTTGACAATTATCAGGGAGACAACCTCAATTATTGATTGGTCACAATTCATTAAAAAAGTTTAGAACTTACATGCCAGTTGCCCATGTGATATAATAAAAATATATAATCTCAATTCATCAACAACTATTTAAAACCAGAAACATTCCGCCTTTCCAAACACAATAACAATATTATTTTGTATTTTTGTAATTATTAATAATGAAAACAGATATTTTTTTGTTTAAATAAATAAAATCTATCCTATTTAAGCCTCAAAACATATTTTATTCCTTTATAAGACCACTGTTTCGGCCAATTCTGCTATTCTAAAAGACAATCTTAATACAATTTTAGAACTATATAATTTAAAAAAACAATTTTACGCAGGCTATTCTGCCCTGGTCATTTATATCAGTCCACAAATTAACCTGATTAGTCAATTGTTCACATTAAATTAAAAATAATAAATTATTTATCATAGTGAACTTTCTCCATTATAATTTATCATTGAGAAGGTTGACTGTGATGAAAATTTTAATTTTTAATTTATTGTGAACAATTGACTAATTAGGTTAATTTGTGGACTGACATAATGACCTGGGCAGAATAGCCTGCGTAATGTTAATGTTTTAAACGATTAGACTCTAAAATTGTATTAAGATTGTCCTTGAGGATGGCTGAATTGGACGAAACGTTGGACTTATAAAGAAATAAAGTTCGTTTTTGAGACTTAAATTGGATAATTTTTATTTATTTAAAGATTAATAACCAGTCTCGAGAAAATGGAATGATGACAAATATATTTTTTCTTTAATTAGACTGTTCAAATTACTAAATTTCTCTCTTGCTGAATATATGGTATGACATTCCCATAACGAAAATAATGAAATTTCAAACTTTTTTGAACCTGATTAAACAGTACACATGATAAAAGCAACACCGGTAACTGCTTAAAGGAACCGGTAACTATGAGATACCGGAGTCACCTCAGATCATTGAATGGTTACAAATAGCCCGAGAGGGACCATAGATCAAAACGTCAGCCGGGTCACGGCCTACCCGATAATATATCACTGAGGATTAGCGTTCGTCAGTCAAGCCACTGCCTCTGCTATCGGAATAGCAATGGTTGTCAATTCGTTTCTACATTACATTATAAATTCAGTGTTCATATTTAACTATATTTAGTTACAGTGTATCGATAAAAAGAAGAAAAATATTTGTTAGTGTTGTATTTTTTCTAAGTGAGATAATTTTTTAAATTATTAATTATAATTAAGAATGATCAAGAAAAAATATTCATAATGCCTCAATAAGCCCACATTGTAAATTTGTAATAGGTTGAAGTACTTTTTTTGAAAACAATAGCCATAGAAGAAAGCTTTTAGAAACCATTGCAAAATTACAAAATGAAAAAAAAAAATAATACAAATAAAAAACTAAACAAATAACAAACTGTTCTTTATCTCACAAACGAAAATAGTTAAATAAAATGTCCATCATAGTGCACTAAAATAGCAAATAGTCTCTTTATAAACTAATAAAATAATAAAACATTAACAATCTACAGACATCTCTAGAGATTAAGAATAAGGTAAAGCAATTTATAAAAACTT
>NW_027109908.1:857655-866084 GCF_000696795.3 Halyomorpha halys
ATATAGATTTAATGAGGACCAATGAATATTTTTCTTTAATCATTCTGATTGATAATTAGTTATTATAAAGTATTTTGATTGTTAGAAAAGTCTGTAAGAGGGTCAAGAAGAGTACAAAAAGTTTCGCCCCAATTAGCCGGGCTTCATCAGAGAACGTTAAAAAGTTAAAAACGTAAAATATGAGAAGACCACAATAGTATACAAATAAAGTTAAAAGATAATAGAAATATTTTTAATCAAATGATACTTTTTATAAATTGTTTAAATTTACAATTGCTTAAAGGCCAAAAAAAACAAAAAAAAACAATGGGTCATAATCCGTATTTTTTTTTCTTCGTTTTAAATATTCTGTGTACTTTTTTATTAAAAAAAGTTCAGTAAATATTTTATCACAACTTTGTCAAAATCATTTACACATTTTACATTATAAAAAATGATAATGTCTTATCATTGTTAGATAAACAAGATAACTGAATTACTCTCTTGTTATAATAGTAAAAGAACCCAGTGAAAAATTAGTTATTTTTTAGAAAAGTTTGATTACTTTAACGAAAACTATGTATAATTACAAGTCGAAATTGATGAATCTACCAAGTATAGGTTATGGGAAAGAGAAAATGTCGGCTATTTCAAAACATTAAAAAAAATTTTTTTTTATTCGGAGTTCCGCATCGTTAAAACTAACAATACTAGAAACCCTAGGTGAACATCATTTAAGTTAATTTATTTAATATTTTAATTAATAAGTTTATTAATACATATGCTAAAATATGAATCTTAATAGAGCTATTTACGTTCAATATTTCCCGAGATATCGTTTTTTCAAAAGCAACATCTCATAAAAGAATATACTGAAAAATCAGTGAATTTATATATCTCAGGAATCATTCGTATGTCTATTAGCACTCAAGTTAAAACTAGTTTAATTTACCAAAAAATAGTGGTATAAAGATTTCATGGAAAGACTAACAAAACACTATTAAGAGAAGCAAATGAAATTTCCTTGAAAATAAATGATGATAAAAAAAAAAATATATACGATTGTACGATAAAAAAAAGACGAAAGGAATATGGTCCGGGTGCGGTAAAAAAAAACTCAAATAGTAGAAATATACAATTTTAATGAGCCAACGTTTCGCCCCACGTTGCAGGGCTTCTTCAGGGCTATTTTGACGCCAGTCAAAACCATAAAATAAGACTGCCGTCAAAATAGCCCTGAAGAAGCCCTGCAACGTGGGGCGAAACGTTGGCTCATTAAAATAGTATATTTCTACTATTTGAGTTTTTTTTTTACCGCACCCGGACCATATTCCTTTCATCTTTACTCACGGTCAATCAATAATCTTCCGATAAAAAAAGACGTACAAGAATGACTACGTGTTTTTAAGAGGAAACGCTACGAGTGGGTAAAAAGTAAAAAATAAAAAGTAGAAAATATTTAGAGAATGAAAGTAGTTAGTGGTTAGTATTATAAAGTAGTTTATGACAATTTTTTCATGATATTTGTTAGAATAAATTGATTTCTTGTTATTCAGACAAAACTTCATAAAAAGGTTCATATTCATAAGCAAAAAATGTCCGAACAACTAGAATTTAACAATTTCAAAGATCATAGAAACTACTTCTTCGAAGATAACGTGAAACATTTATTGTATATATTCTTATTTTATCTCCTCTTGGGCTCTTGTACTATAATGTAAAGCATGGTACGTAATAAATGAAAATGTGGAATGGTCGTTGGGTGAAACAACAATACACCACACAAACCATAAAAAGATCGGAAATATTTTAAGTTTTACATAACAAATTATTAAAATTGTAATTTCTTATTCTTTTATTAAAGTTTTTTATGACGCCTCTTTTCTCTATGACGAAGAAAATGCTGTAAGATATAATATGAGGATACTCTAAAGTTTTATGCGGGAATAAAATAGAATATATGACTTACGTGGCATAAAATTATCTGGTTTAATTCTAGGAAAAGATAATCCAGATTCTCCACATCGTCTATACAACCTAAATAGCAAAACGAATCTACGGTTTCATTTTTATTACAGTTTCTATAATTTAGTAATATCATTTTTACAGTAACAACATACAAATGCCTATTTTATTATCGTTCTCATACAATGATAGTGCGAATCTATAATTTTTTTAATGGAGAAGATGGTTAGGCGTGATATTATAGGTCTGAGAATATCACAAATAAGTTTTAAAAAAACTAATTTATTATTAAGTATTAGTTATTAGTAAAATAGTATTATATTATTATAAAAAAGTTTAGAATCTGAGTTTTCAAAGAAAATGAACATTTTTGAACAGTTTAGCTCACAAATTAAAAGTCGAATTTGCGAATAAAAAATAAAATAATTAACATAAAGCAAAACAAGAATTACAGAAATGAAAGACATAATTAAAGTGGGATAACATGGAGAAGTATGCAAATAACTCAAATGCATAGTAAACGTATTTTTTTAATATTTATTTAATGATATTAACAATTGTATTTACATAAAAATACATTCAGTAAATTTTATCTACGATCATAATGCAGTGATACAGGCATAAACTAGCCATTGGTAGCACTTGAATAATATTTCTACATTAAAAGGTCACGAGGTCATCTTCTTTTCAGGTCCCTCAGAGGATTACCAGGAATGAATGGGGAAGCGAAGTTTGAAATTAGTGGGTTTGAGTGGTTAGGGAGTTTATGATGGAAGGATTAGTATCTGGTTCGGGCTAGGTCAGTTACATATGAAAGATAAAGGTCTTTATTATGATTTTATTTGTGACAAAGTAAGGAGCCTTGAGGATTTTACGTAGGATTTTGGATTGCAAGGAAAGTAATTAGAAGGTTTAGGGGAGCCCCAAAGCTCAACTCAGTATGTCCAGATTGGCCACATTACAGACATGTAGATCAGTCTTTTGACTAACTAGAATGAAAATGATAAAACTAAAATTTATAACACAAAAAATAACAAAAATCATTGGATTTTAAAAGTATTACTAATTGGTGGCAATAAGACAAAAAATAAATAGTATAATGGAATATTAAATAGTACGTGAGTGTTGTATGAATGAAATGAAATGAAAAAATAGTTTATTATTCTGGGACTAAATCCCTTCAAAACAATTAAAAAAGTAATTTTAAATTTACAATAACATATATTACCAAAAAACAGTGTGACCACACCTAATTATAACACATTAAATTGTATATAAATAATTTTAAATACAGAAAAGAATAAACAAAAAAAAATTAAAAACTAACTGATTAAATACATAAAAAGGCAGGTGCAAAATAACTGTACTATTATAATATTGGATTAGATTGGTTGAGGAAAAGGTAGTTAAATAGAAGGGTTTTAAACAAGGGAAGGGTTGGTTCATGGCGTATTTTCATGGAGAGTCAGGAAAATGCAGCTCGGGTAAAAAATGATTTATCAAATGCAGCAGTTCGGTGAGGTGGAGTCAGATGTGGAGGTGGAGTGGATGTCAGATATGGTCTTCAGATTTCGAAATTACACAAACTGCTCAGTAATTTGAAGTAGCCCTCTTATTTTTTGTTGTTATTGTGTTTACAAAAAGACCTGAACGTGTGCTAGAAAAATGTAATCATTGCGAATATGAAAAGAAATGGTTTTTTTTATTTTATATTTTTAAACGTCTTCAGCAGGGGCTGTGGGGCCTTATTAAAGATTCATATTGACGTTTCCTATTTTTCATAAGGCTCGAAATATAATCTTATTGCATAGGAGCCCATGACTCAATTTATGCATCTGCGAGTGCATCCAAGCTATCTTGACAAAGGGAACGCATATGTAACTGACGGCATGTCCCAAACAAGCTCTGTCATAACATTTACGGGTGAACAAACAGACTAATTCATACTCTTGATACCTCGTTCCTATTATATAATGTGTAACCACTCTGGCAATATATTGTCGAGCATCATCGTCAACAAAGATGTAGTAATGTAGTAAAGGGGAATTTTTTTTTTTTTTCAAAACCCCTTCAAAATTTTAATGGCGTATTTATAAACAATGAACTTTCTCCTTTTTCTGTAGAACATCGACATTCTAAGGAGTCTTTTGGAGTGTAGTATATTGTCAGATATGGTCTTCAGATTTCGAAATTACACAAACTGCTCACTAATTTGAAGTAGCCCTCTTATAATATATCAGATACTGTATTATTTTTGTTGTCAGAATTTATAAAAGAGTGTAATGTGTTGGGGCACACATTATTTCTGAATTTAACAAACTTAAATCTAATAAAAACTTAATCCTAATACTACGTGACCTTACGTAGTGTGTTGCCAACGCACCGGAGGGGGGCAGGTGTTAACGTGTTGAATAAATACAGTACTGAAGTGAATCGAAAAATTTGATGTGTCGTCGCTTGATGAACTCCGGCACAGTAGGCAACTCCAACAATTGATGCTGCTCCGGTGGCCTCTTCCTTCTCCACGATGTTGTGCGTACGATTTTCCTCAACATCGAATCCTGAAAAGTTTGAAGAAGGCGCTGGGTTCCATCTGATATGTGGGTAAACAATGGTTCCCCATATAGTAGTGCTGGTCTGAGAATACATTTGTATATCTGCAGCTTCAATCTCAATGAGAGAGCCGGAGAAGTGAGGAGGTGGTTGAGACGATATGACTTTCGTCTTACTGTTTTCGGCTTTTAATATAAATAAGGGGAAAGTAAGGAGTGGTAAAATAAATATAGGGGGGAAAAAGAGAATAAAACGAACCTGTTAGCTTGAAATCCAATCGCCAAGTCGTATTCTGCGCCGATAACGGCCAAACTCCGAATTAAAAAAGACGTTACAAGAATGACTACGTGTTTTTAAGAGGAAACATTACGAGTGGATAAAAAATAAAAAGTAAAAAGTAGAAAATATTTAGAGGATGAAAGTAGTTTTTAGTTAGTATTATAAAGTAGTTTATGACACTTTTTTCGTATGAGTAGTAGTTTTCATGCTATTTGTTAGAATAAATTTATTTCTTGTTATTCAGACAAAATTTCATTAAAAGATTCATATTCATATGCAAAAAATGTCCAAACAACTAGAATTCAACAATTTTTTCAAAAATCATAGAAACTACTCCTTCGAAGATAACGTGAAACTTTTATTTTATATATTCTTATTTTATCTCCTCTTGGGCTCTTGTACTATAACGTAAAGTATGGTTCGTAATGAATGAAAATCTGGAATGGTCGTTGGGTGAAAGAACAATACACCCCATAAACCATAACAACATCATATATGTTTTAAGTTTTACATAATAAATTATTAAATTTAGCAATTGAAAACACAAGCCTCATGACATCGTCTAAGTATGTTTGTGCTATAACATCATATTTGTGAACAATATTATCTAAGTGGTTTGTTTGCTCGATATTCTAGTCCAATTAATGGGGTATATAACAAAATGACCATTTTTCAACCAAATATCTATATTATTATTCTTTAATATAAAATACAATTAATATTCAAAGTATAGTCCATTGTTATCTACTGCTAGCTATCTTCTCGATCGCACACTGATATCATTCTTTGGGATGGCTGTCAAAGAATTCTTTGACCGCAATTTAAATTTCTGCAAAATTGTCAATTTTTTTTCCTTTGAAGGAAATGAGCCATGGATCGAAACATGTAGTAATCCCAGTTGCGAGGTCTGGACTATATGGTGGATGAGGTGGAAGTTCGAACCCATGAAGTTCTTTAAACTTTTCTTTGATTCGACGAGAAGTGATTGGTGATTGCTGTGGAGTCAGTTCGTGAGGGACCAGTCTACTGCTATTTTTCACCTTCCTCATGAAGAGTAGATGGCGACTAACAGTATCTTTCGACACACCACTCTCTCTGGCAAGTTCACGAGTACTGTAGACGGAGTTGACTCAACAGCTTCCTGTAGAACCTCACCGATATCCATTAATGGTCGCCCAGAGCCCTTCTTCCTTTCAAACGTCGTATCTCCTCTGCATAATTTTCAAACCAACGCCGCGCAGTCACTGGTAAAGGCCACCTTGCACCTATCCCTTCAGAATTTCATAGGGGACTGTTGTGTTTCTTCTTTGAAACAAATAACTAGACTGAGGCTTTTTTTGAAGAAGTCGAATGGGATTGAACAAGCTTAGAGAATACTCTAAAAGGATTATTAAGTATTGGTAAGTATCAAATTGGATTAAAATATTTACTGTCCTTGGAAATCTTAAATTTGATAAAACGGTCATTTTTTGTTATACACCCCATTATTATAGCGCCCTCCCCCCCGTAACACTGTACTGACACAGTCATTCCTTCATTAAATTTCTAGTTTGCTCTACCCGCACTCTGAAGTACCTACTGTGAACAAATTGTTACATGTCTGTAAAATGAACAACGGTTACAGTCTTCATCAGACCAATCCAAAAGTTCACATGCTGCTTTCTGTTGTCTTAAAAAATTCTTGTCCATCTAACAACCTAATAGAGATAGTTTCTAACTGTTTTAGTCAGAAACCGGACCAATCGGAATGGAATAATTTCATTTATTCTTAGAAATAATTTTTCGTCTAAATAAAACAACGTTTAAAATCCTAAACTCTACAAAAGGAAGACAATTTACAACCATTAAATAATTTTAAACTACTGGATATATCATGATCTACTGTCGTGGTAGTATTTTCATACTAGGTCTGGTTTTATAGATGACAGTACATGTAGTGGCAGTAAAGATCTGTTTCGTCCCAATCACAACTAAATCCCATATCATAACTTTCGACGAATGGTGTCGAAATTGGAGGATTGAAATAAATACCAACCAGTCCAATCAAATCATCTTTTTTCCCTTCATCGATAACTATCCCACAGCCCTCCACGGGGGGTACACGTAATTTTCATAAAATATCAATGGCGTTGATGACCGATGAAGTTTGGCGCCACTAAAAAAAACCAAACAAACGGGGGGTACACGTTTGGATAAACGACTAACTAGAAATCCTGAGAAGACTGATAAGGCAGGTTATTTGTACATAAGTTATTGTAAACAGATTATTGTACATAAGTTATTGTACATAGGTTATTATATATAGGTTATTGTTCATAGGTTATTGTACACAGTTTATTGTACATAGATTATTGCACATAGGTTATTGTACATAGGTTATTGTACACAGGTTATTGTACACAGGTTATTGTACATAGATTATTGTACGTCGATTCCGACTTCTGTACTAGACAAGCGGTGTATACTTCCAATTTATCACAAAACACTGGTCTCCATGACTTTAATAAGACCTACATGAATATACGTAGTAGAGCTTCGGGGCTTCACTAAATCTTCGAATTCCTCTTGTATACAATCCTTATTATCCAAAATCCCTAGTAAAATCCTAATGCTCCTTAATGTTACAAATAAAATCAACAATAAAGACCTTAATATTTCATATGTAACCGATCTAGCCCGAACCAGATATATTCTACCCAAAACCGCTAATATTGAACCTTACTTCCCCTTCCATTCCTACGAGGCGCCAGTAAATAAGATGGCTACGAGACCTTTTGATGTAGAATTTTTATGAGAGTACCATCAATGCCTATATATATGATTAAAACTTAAGATCAAATAAAGTAGATATATTTACATACATCGTTGTATTTTTGTGTAATGCCAATAAATCAATTTTTTAAAATTAGATTTTTTTTCTATTAATAATCATATAAATGAATAGCCATATATAGTTTGAGACTAATTCTTAAATAAATCACACAATAAAAATATATATTATTTGATTGCTACATTAGTTTAATTAGAGGCTATGTGAGAATGATATATCAAGGAGATATTACAGTTAACAAATCATGAAACTATAATCCATAATGGAATATCTCGTGTAGACAGGTTATTGTACACAAGTTATTGTACGTTGATTCCGACTACTCTACAACACTGCCTAGTAAGCGGTGTTTACTTTCAATCTATCACAAAAGACTGGTCACCATGACTTTAATAAGACCTACCTGAATATACGTAGTAGAGCTTCGGGGCTCCACTAAATCTTCGAATTCCTCTTGTATACAATCCTTATTATCCAAAATCCCTAGTAAAATCCTAATGCTCCTTACTTTGTTACAAATAAAATCAACAATAAAGACCTTAATATTTCATATGTAACCGACCTAGCCCGAACCAGATATCTATCTTATTTCCTACCACCCAAAACTTGTATAGATTTACCTATATACATAGTGGGGGAATTCAAACAAGGAATTTTATATATCATTTATATCGATATTTCAAATCTTTTTGTGCTTCAATTTACAATAATGATTTTTAATTTTATTTTTGGGTCTGTAACTTAAAGACTATTAACCAACATAGTGATCTTTAAATTTAAATTTGCGATTAACCTGGAATCCTCACACCAGACTGAACAGAAA
>NW_027109908.1:866244-869306 GCF_000696795.3 Halyomorpha halys
ATTCAATCCTTACAATCCAAAATCCTTCGTAAAATCCTAAATGCTACTTACTTTGTTACAAATAAAATCAACAATAAAGACCTTAATCTTTCATATGTAACCGACCTAGCCCGAACCAGATATCTATCCTATATCCTACCACCCAAAACTTGTTTAGATTTACCTATATACATAGTGGGAGAATTCAAACAAGGAATTTTATATATCATTTATATTGATATTTCAAATCTTTTTGTCCTTCAATTTACAATAATGATTTTTAATTTTATTTTTGGGTCCGTAACTTAAAGAGTGTTAATCAACATAGTAATCTTTAAATTTAAATTTAATTTAACTTTATATTTAAATGATTGACCTGGACAGAATAGCCAGAAAAACGTTTTTAATTGTTGAATGTGAAGTGAAATTTATATTTATGGTGTGCTAATTTATTATTAATAATGCAGTTCGTTAAAAATTAATTGATAATAAAAGTTGTTATTTAATACATTGTCCTTGAGGATTAGTAATTAAGAATGTTTGTGACTTATCTTGGATACAAATTATTTTATTAATTTTTTTCCAGTATTAATTGGGAAAACCCATCGTTAACTAATTGGGAGAAAGGATCGTAGAACTGAGAATATCAATTTACATGAGATATTTCATCACCGATTATAGTTCCATGAATTGTTAACTGTAATATCTCCTTGATATTTCATTCTCATATAGCCTCTAATTAAGCTAATGTAGCAATCAAATAATATATATTTTTGTATGATTTAAAATGATTAATTTATGAAATGGTCACAAATTATCTATAGCTATTTTTAGAAATGATTATTAATAGAAATAAAAAAAATCTAATTTTTTTAAAATTTATTAATTGGAATTTACACAAAAATACAACGATGTATGTAAATTTATCTACTGTATTTTATCTTGAATTATAATCATAGATATAGGCATTGGTAGCACTTTAATAAAAATTCTACATCAAAAGGTCTCGTAACCATCTTCTTTACTGGCGCCTCGTAGGAATGGAAGAGGAAGTAAAATTCAATATTAGCGGGTTTGGGTGGTTAGGGAGTTTATAAGGAAAGGATTGATATTTGGTTCGGGCTAGATCGATTATATATGGTACATTAAGGTCTTTATTTGTTACAAAGTAAGGAACATTAAGGATTAGGTACAAGAGGAATTCGAAGATTTAGTGGAGCCCCGAAGCTCTACTATGTATATTCAGGCAGGTCTTATAGTCATGTAGACCAGGGTTTTGTGATAGATTGGCAGTATAAAACCGTTTGTTTAGTAAGTATTGTAGAGTAGTCGGAATCGACTTACAATACATAAATGTTTGTTTGTTAGTTTTGAAAGGGCGTTTAACAGCCTGGTGATCAACGCCCGTTGGTTGTTGGTTTTGGTAAGGCCTAGTTGTTCCATAATCATAGCTTTGGTATGGTGTACTGATCCGCACTAGTGGGACTCATTTCCGTGAGATTTGAAATATTATCTAGCTAGGCAATTATAATTTGTTTAACAATCGTTACGATAGTGGAAAGGGTGATGAAAAGCTAATAAGTAACTGTTCTAATTTTAAAAAATAAGGCAATATAAATAGATAATTATAATAATTAAAGGCAGGTTATTAGGTTAGTCTGATGGATGAATTTAATGATTCTTTCTATTACGGATTCGTCGTTTCTCAACGCCATTGGAACATTTGTTGGTATCCCTAACTGGTTCAGTGTTAATGTGTAGTGATGACATTCTTAAAAAATGTGTTTGACGGTCAGATTACCATGACATTTCGAACATTTTGGAGTTATGAGGTGGATGTGTGTGAATCGGGTATGTCCTATTCTGAGTCGGGTGATCACTACTTCTTCACGGCGTCTACTTCGGGTTGATGTAATCCAGGACTTCACATCTTTCTTTATAGGTTTCAACTTACTGGGTGGACTTTCATCCCACATTGCCTGCCATCTTTTATTAATACATTCCTTTAAAGGGCAAGTTTCTTTGCAGTTAAGATTGCTGCAGTTCTACCTGGGGGGAACTAGCGCTTCTCTAGGAGCTTTGTCGGCCATCTCATTTCCTGTTATACCAACATGCCCGGGAACACAGATGAAGTAGACTGATTTATATATTTGTTTTAGCATTATTAAGTAATTATTAATAAATAACAGTACATGTACTTTGTTTATTGTTTATTTTATTATACCTGTGTTATTTAATAGATTTTCCTGGAGGATCGCTAGGTTGGCCGAAACGTTGGATATTTATAGTAATAATAAAGAAAGTTTGAGACTTAACATTGATAAAAAATATTCAATTTAAACAATAAAACGAGTCCCGAAGACGTGAGAAGATTATAAATAATTTTAGAAAAAAAATTAATTAAACTTTTTACTACTGAACCATTTCGGACATAGTTGTAAAATGAAGTAAATATCTTAAAATAACTTTTGAATTTGCATGGTGTAATAGCATCAGACCGTTCAACATCCATCACTCCCCAAGTAATTAATGATGTAAATGTCGAAGGTAGGACATTTGTAAAGCAGCCGGGTCGCGTAATAAACAGAGAGCATTCGAGAGCAGTAAATTAGAAAAATGCTACAGGCACAACTAGTTAATACTTCCTTAATTAAACATCCAACAGTATTTTTAATTATTTTTTTAATGCTTTGTAACCTATAGGTTTCTATTTTTTAAAACTTCTTTGTCCTTTTCTGTTAGTTCATTTATATGTTTTTGAATATATTTGTATTTGTTTAAACTTATTTATTTTAATTTATTTGTTTTATGTTACACTGTAACCGTGAGTCAACTCTTGTGGGTTCTGGAGCCCTCCTGGGGTACCCTTAATTGGGTAAAAATCTGGCGATCGAGCGTGATTCTGACCAAATCACCTCCTTGCACAATCGTTGGTCTAGTAACAGTAATTCTTTACAAAGTACTGAACCCCTGACTCTTCATGGGTTTAATGGCGGTACAGATTTAATTTAATTTTATTTGCTTTTTAATTGTTCTATTGTTCTATTTATTTTTATTTTTATTTATATATTTATTTATATTTA
>NW_027109908.1:869356-884483 GCF_000696795.3 Halyomorpha halys
TAAATTAAAATATCCATATTTCGTTTTTTGGATTAAATTACTTTATATTTTATCACCTATATATACATTTTATTTAACACTTTTTCATCACTTTATTTTAAATAATATTCATTTTGTACATATATTTACTTACTAGATTTTCATATGTATTTTATTATTTGTTCTTTCCTCTTACATTATTTTTTCTTATCATTCTGTAATTCCTTTTATTTATTATGGCTCTTATCTTGTTTTTTGTTCTTAGCTTTGATGATGGCTATATTATTTTTAGAATACTTATACTATACATATCTTCCAACACTACTTATGTACCTAAATTATCAGTTACCTACTTATATGTATATAGTTATTCTTTATTTCCTTTTATTCATTATTTTGTTTTTAACCATGATTTATATAAGAGGAAAGAACAAATAATAAAATACACATGAAAAGTGTTATCCAGATGGTAAATATATTGACGAAATTAAAATTATTTAAAGTGATGAATAATAGTGGAAAATAAACGTATCTGTTAAAAAAAACTGTATCTGGTAAAATAATAGGATTTAAAAATATATATATATATATATATAACTGTGCGAGAAGTAGAAGGGGGAAAATATATATAAAACAAAATTATGAAGATTATGGTAAGGGTTGTGGTGAAAAGAAAAACAGAAATAGTTTACAACTATTTATTTTTCGACGTTTCGCCTTACTTTGTAGAGGTTCATCATGATTAAAAAGATACAAAAACAACTAATAGCAATTTGACCTTGTAAGATTAATATTCAAAAAGGTAAAAAGTAGGGTTAAAATTATGTAAAAATAAATTAAAAGAAATTGATATACAAATAAAAGAACAGAAGAAATAAAATAGTATTAATATAAAATAAACAATGATAAAAATATGTAAGCTAATAAGGTTGAAAAGTACAGGAGACGCAAAAATAAACAAAGTAGATTTCATAAAAAAAATCTAACACACTAAAAAGCGTAAATAAAGAAATGAGTTGAGATTAAATAAAGGTCGAGAAAGGATAAATAAAAATAGAATTAATAATAATAAACAAAATCAATAGTGGCAGGCATGAATGGTGTGGTGTCTATGAAATGGTGCTATAAAGGTGCTAAGAGAGGCTCAACACTCAGTTCTCTTAGACACTGCACGTATAGTGCGAACATTTTTAAATATTTGAACAAAAAAAAAAATAAAATCAATCAACAAAAATATGAAGGTGGTTGGACTTCTAGGTCTCCCACCTCAGATACTCAACCCGCAATAGCTAGAAAAACCGACTATAATAATAATAATAATAATAATAATAATAAATGAGTAAGGAACTAATCAGGAACACGCACCTATTCAAGTTGAAAGTTTCAGAGATTTTTTTAGAATATAAAAGGGTACAAGAATGGAGGGGAAAATAGAAAATTAACGCTTTAATGGTCATCTATTAACGGTTTTATTTCTATTTTCATAGATGAAATTATATAGTCAATTATTTATTTAATTTGTTTTAAAAAATAATAGTTAAAATATAGGTTGGAGAAAAATAAATCCATTATTTTTAAATGGAATTTATAAATTCAAAACATTATATAACATGTTTCGGATTGTCCAATTTGAACCGTTTTGTTCTATAATGTGTTGCTATTTTATAGGTAGTTTCATGTTGCCTATAATTTATAAATCCTAGTAGCCGATTTTCACAGTCTTCTCTTGATGCCAATTTCTTATAACCAAGAAACTTTTGGAATGCAAGAAAAAGATGATAATCGCTTTGTGCCAGGTGTGGACTGTATGATGGATGCATTAAAACTTCCCAACTAAGCTCCCGGCGTTTCTTGCGAGACTCCATAGAGGTGTGGCCTGACGTTGTCTTGATGGAACACGACACCTCTTCTGTTGGCCACTTCTGGTCGTTCCTGGTCAATTGTTAGCTTCAAACGGTCCAGTTGTTGACAATAAAGATTCGAATTAAGTGTTTGGTCATATGGAAGCAACTCAAAATAAATTATTCCTTTCTAGTCCCACCAAATGCACAGCAGAACCTTCCTGGCTGTTAGTTCAGGTTTGGCCACCGTTTAAGCTGATTTACCGTGCTATGACCAAATTCGTTTTCGCATAATGTTTTCATATGTGATACATTTCTCATCCCCAGTCACCATTCGTTTAAGAAATGGGTCGATTTCACTTCTTCAAGCATCTTTTTGAACCCAGTTTTGTGCAGATGGTTTAAAACTGTTTTATGGTCGATCTTTAGCTCCTAGGCGATGCTATGACTACTAACATGCAAGTCAACTTCGAATATTATTACTGTTACAGTATCGGGATCATAAACACCCTTCACAATTTCAGCTGCCTGGCTTACATTTTCGCCTTCACCAAAGAAAAACTGTAAAATTTATCGAATTTTCTCTTTGTTGACATCCATCTTTAATACCATTTAACTCACAACTTAATGGATCAAACAAAAAACCGCAAATCATATTTTTAGGGCAAAATGTCCCATTGATGACGAGAAATAAATTTGAAATTGTTTGATCGTTACTTTACGCGATATCGATCACTACAGCCATCTACCGAAAATAGTGGATTTTTTTTCCTCCAACCACTATTATATATTGTATTTAGGTTATAGTTAATTAGTGAATATTTTTTAAGAATTTTTAAGTGCAGTATTGCCAAATAAAGTATTTCTCTCTCTAGTAAACTTTGATGAGTGGGACTTATGAAATAGAGTGCAAACATGCACATAAGTTCTATAGCCACCAAATGTACGAGTATCATTTATTTAGAGTTAAAACAAGTGACCTCTAATTGCCACCCTCTGGATTGTTAGCAATATTCAAATTAGTTTACCTCGTTATCGGTTAAACCCTGGGTTTCCGATTTTTATGTTATATACAGTAAACCCTCGTCGTATTGAAAGGAGCCAGAAAATCAACGGTTTGTTGCAATGAAGTACTTAATATTCAAATAATAATGAAGATGATTATTTTTAATTTAGATGAAAAAAAAAATTCGCGCACACAATACCGATCTTAAACATTTTATTTATTAAAATTTTTAAGGAAAATTATCTTTCCCACTGTTCTTTATGAATGTCATCCATGACCTTTGACACTAAGGGAAGAACATCGCCTTAAGGTTTTTGAAAATAAAAAAAGAGAATTTAGCTATACAATGCTGATTTGAGGTAACTGCACCCGGTAAATATAATAAGATGGGAGTGTAAAGTTATAGGGATTATTAATGGATCTCTAAAATATTTACAAATAATGAGCCGATCGAACGTCCGAGGGATAGACCTAAACGTAGATGGAAAGATTGCTTAAGTCTGATTTGGTAGACATCGATCAGGAGAGGGCTCATTGGAAAGATGTATGTAGAGAACGATTGGTGGTATCGGCATCGAAACTTCGGGTTCATAAGGCCTTTATTATTACTATTAAACCACTGCACAGCTTTAAACGATGCTTTTAAAGATTAGCACAAAGAACTTTTTGTATGCCATTTCGATTTTATAGCACACTAATAAAATATTTTTTTTTAAATTATTTATTTAATGTAATTTACAACTGTACAAAATAATACAATTGGTAAATATGTAGTATGTTTCATATACACTTGAAAATCTTGGGAAGGAACCACCCATTGGTGGTATTTCAAACATTAATTTAAATTAGAAGGTCCCGTGGCCATCTTCTTTTCAGACGCCTCGGAGGAATATCAGGGATTGTTAAAACTAATCTAGTAGATTTGGGTTTACGATACCACGAATGGTGGTACTTCACTTCTGTTTTATTTCCCTTCTGTTTGTCTTTGAACCGCAACAATATAACAATAATTACTGACTCATTAAGCTCGCTAAAAGGTTTAGATTGTACCTAGAGCATCCGAAAATTCCCTGCCTCCGTTTTTACATAAACACTCTACACAATATGGCTATGTCAGTTAAATTCATATGGGTTCTAATTCATGTAGGAATCGCAGGGAATGAACTGGTCGATCAAGAGAAGCCGGCAAGAGAATCTCTCCCGCTTCCGGGGCGGTGTATAACAATTTTAACTCTAACAGAAATAAGCGAACTCCTCGAAAAGAAAATCAAAGATAAATGATAATTTTTGTTTAATGAAAGCCCAAGGAGTAAACTGAAAATTATTAAAAAGAACGTCAAGCCCTGGAGTACCTCCAGTCGCAATCGTCGTTGAGAGGAGGTTGTGCTGACCAGGCTGAATATAGATCACACGAGGCTCACCCGCTCCTATCTTATTTCTAAAGAAACGCCTCCGAACTGCCAGTATTGCAACGACAATTTTAAATTTGCCATTTTTTCCAAAAATACCATATTTTCCAAGAATGCCATATTTCACACCACACCTAGCTAACTTAGGATTTTTATTTTAATTTATTTATTGATATTTACATCTGTATACACATATATACAACAAGTAAATTTGCTGTAGGTGACATAGTAACATGATAAAAACATGTGGAGAATCTACCCACTGATAGAACTCCAATAACATTTCTAGAGAAGAAGATCTCGAGGCCATCTTCTTTTCAGACGCCTAGGAGGATTATTAGGTAATGAAGGAGAAGCCAGGTTAGAAACAAGCGGATTTGGGTGGTTGAGAAGTTTATTATGGAAGGAACGGTATCTAGTTCTGGCCAAATCGGCAACATATGGAATATTGAGGTCCTGATGGATGACTTGATTTGTGACAAAGTAAGGAGCATTAAGGACGGATTAAACCCAGATATTTCAAAAATCCTCAGAGACGCTGATACAAGTTTTTATAGTTTCCTAGCTAATAAACTAATTTTAAAATCAGAAGGTTTACTGACAAAAATAGTATAACACAGAAAGAAAAAAATAATAATAAATCAATAATAATCAAATTAAAATTATTAATAAAATTAAACAGATATAAGAAAAATTAAATAAGGTATAAATGGCGTTGATGACCGATGATGTTTTCCGCCAAAAACAAACAAACCATGGTGGTATCGGCGTTGAACCTTCGGATTTTCTTAACCTTTACTATTGCTTTTATTGTTATCCTGATCAATGATTTAAATTATAAATTCAAATCTATTATATTTGTATTTACTATGCGAGTATGTTTTTGAAAGTATAGTTACGCTTAGCTATTCTTGTTGTAGTATTTATTTAAATGTTGTTTTTTATTTGGATTAGTACTTGACTATTTACGAACAACCATGTTAATCGCCATGGTATTTTGTTATTTTAAATAGACACAGTGATTTAAATGATCCGACTGAGGTATTCCGTGAGCTGTCCCAAATCACCTTGAGCCGCACGCAGTTTCACTCCAAAACACTATATTACCACCATTTTAACTTTGTCACGTTTTGTGTGTCTTTAGCTTGTAAAATCTTTCTAAAACCTACAGGTTCATTTAAACATTAAATTATTGCAAAAATCTTATTTTGCTATAAGAAATGTAATGGATGTTAAATTATTCTATATTTATTTACTTATAAATTGCATAATGGCTTAGTGAGTTTGTTACTCTCGTTTCCTTTTTTTTTTTTTTTTTTACTTTATTAAAATTAATTTTATCATTTATTTATAAAAGGTTGATAATTCATTTACATTTATAATTATGAGAGATAGTTGACCGTGGATGATAAATGAGGAGAAGATGGTTGGGGGTGCGGTCAATGAAATACAAATAAGTTAGTCATACTTATTTGTGTTTCATTGACCGCACCCCCAACCATCTTCTCCTCATTTACATTTATGTTTTGTATTTATTTGCTTTCCACCAATTAACTTAAAATAATTGATTTTTTTAAATATTTATTTATTGCTATTTACAACTGTACATTATAATACATTTAGTAAATCTGATCTAAGTTAAATTGGAGTGTTACAGGCGTGTAGACAAACTACCTATTGGTAGCACTGTAATGACATTTTACATTAGCAGGTCTCGTGGTCATCTTTTCAGGCACCTCGGAGGATTGTCAGGAATGGAAGAGGATGCAAGATTAGAAACTAGGGGGTTTGAGTGGTTAGAGAGTTTTAATGGATGGAGTGATATCTGGTTCGGGCTAGATCGGTTACACAGGGAACATTAAGGTCTTAATGTATGATTTTATTTGTGACAAAGTAAGAGGCATTGAGGATTTTACGAAGGATTTTGGATTGTAAGGATTGAATACGAAAGGAATTCGAAGGTTTATTGAAGCCCAAAGCTCAACTCCATATGTCCAGATTGGCCTTATTACAGTCATGTAGATCAGTCTTTTGTTTGTATACCTACACACACGGGCACACTACGGGTCCCACTGTTGGAAACGCACCATGAAAAACTAATTTGCATACTTGCAAAATTGTATTAGAAATGTTATATATATAAAATATGAATGGAGTACGTAAAGTTTCATTGATGCATTAAAATTCAGATTCATTGTTTCGATTTAATGCGTGAAATTCAAAAGAAATAAAATTTTCAGCCTTTGTTTTTAGACCTTCCTTGTAATTAAAAAAAACGAACGAGAATAACACAAATGAAAGATATAATTAATTTGGTATTGGGGGATAAGGAAATAACTCAAATACATAGTAAATATAATGAAATAAATTATATAATCGATTTGACATTTTGGGAAAACAGCTCAAACGATTTTTAATAAACTTTTTTTGTCAAATATAAAATTTAAAAAATTTCAGCTAGATTTTATCCTCATTGAAATAGTCTAACAGAGGTAAATATTAAATTTTTAAAAAACCTTATGGACAAACGATTCACATGGAATCCTCATACAAGACTGAAAAGACAGGAAACAGCGCGATTCCGACTATTACAACATTTACTAAATAAACGGTCTAAACTTACAATCCATTACAAAAGACTGATCTACATGACTATTATAAGGCCTGCTTAAATATACGGAGTTTAGCTTTGGGATTCCACTAAACCTTCAAATTCCTCTTGTATCCAACCTTTACTATCCAAAATCCCTGGTAAGATCCTCAATGCTCTTTACTTTGTAACAAATAAAATCATACGTAACCAGCCAATAATACGTAAACACGTAGACCATAATGTTCCCTATGTAACCGATCTAGCCCAAGCCAGATATCAATTCTTCCATTATAAACTCCCAAACCTTTATCAAATTTTATATGAGTCAACTAATCTCGACAGAACTAAGGGATGTAAGTTGGTTAATAAGTGAAATTTGTGTGAGCACACCGCACCAGACTTTTTCTTTATGCTCCGTATTCTAGGGAATGCGATAAGATTAGTATAAGCCTGAAAATAATCGAAGTAGGTTAAGTAGTTTACATGTAATAGGATAGTTCTGACTTATTATAACCACAAATTTTGACTTATCCTTAGTTATATGTTTATCGTTTATAGTTGCCCACGCTCAGCGGAGAAGGGGATGAGTTAAAGGAAAATAAAAAAATATATATATAACGCAAAAGAAAAAAAAAAAAGGCAAAACAATAAACAATAAATTACTCCTTAGGCGCCACGTTATTTTTTCTTGGAAATAACGAAAACCCCGAAGCATTATTCCCACAATATAACTAAAATATACCACAATATAAACAATTGTTGAATGTTGACCACTGGCGAATACCTTTACATGTATATAACAGAAAACCTAGAGGTGTTACCTACCCACCTGTTGAATTATCGTAATATTCCGTGAACAACATAAAAAAACATAAGTAAATAAACGTACAAAAGTTTAATAATAATAAGAAATATATATACAGAGAATGAAAAAGGAAAAAAAAAAGAATTCTTATCAATTAATAAAACAATTTAAACTTATAGGTTGACTTAACCTTAACTTGAATGCTTAGCCTTAATAACTATATTTACATTATTATTCTCTTATCCATGTTGAAGAAACGTCACTGCACTATATCCCCACTTCTAGTGTTAATGACCGTCCATTGAAGTAGAACACCATAATTTTGAAAAACAAAACATATATGACAACATTTCTCATATGGTGATATTCCGGTTCAAACAGTAAAGACAGAGGGCCTTTAAACTATTACCACTTCACATTGAACAATCGTGACGTGTCCAGAAATCAAATTGTCATCTTCACAAAACCAAAACCCACTCGTCTGAACATACGTGTTCCAAATCAAAACTGGCCCCTTCACCAAAAAAAAAAAAAAAAAAAAAAAAAAAAACAACCACTCGTCTAAAACATATCGCTCGTGTTTTGTTTTCACCATGACAACATTATACTATTTTACTCCCCTTGTAGACAGACTAGATACAATCTAGTCTGAAAAGTTAATGTCATGTCGTTTGTATATTTACTAGACCTTGAAAGACTTTCATCTATTTCGGTCACTTTAAAATCTTCCAAAGAATTATGCAATATCCATATTAGTATCTTGCAGATCCCCTATACTGCAGACATTGATTCCCTATTATAATTCTCCAATAAACTCATGGTCCAAGCAAGCCTTAACATTGCTTCCCAATCTGTTTCCAATAATGTGAACCGAATACAAATGGCCTCACAATCTTCTTATATTGATCGTTATAATAAAAGAGTGATTTCACTCCAAGTCATTCCATTCCTTAATGATCTCTATATACTGAGTGAGGTCCTTATGGTAAGTCTATAACAAGCGTCTTTATTACTTCAATACTTTTTATATATAAAATTGTTAATATATTATCCAAAATAGAGCGGCATCCTTTATGAAAAAGAAATAATTACAATCTTTTCAAAATAACGTCCTAGGAATTGCATTGGATGCACCTTGGTTCATAAGAAATAGGCAATTGCATCCGGAATTACATCAAGAAACGTTTCATGAATTTCACTCTCATTTACCGACAGTTAAAGGAGCCGTGATCTACAACTTGGGAAGCCCAACCTCGACCCAAAGACTGAAGCCCTGGCTGCTGCAGGACATCCTGTTATAAATTCTGTAGTAATAAATTCTATTTTTGACATAACTTCTATTTTATACTTTTTTCTGTGTTCATCTTTTTTTTTTATCCATTAGAGGGCAATTGTTTGATTTGTTAGGTATACGAATGTCGTTATTTTGTTATTAATTTTACTTTTCTCTTTTATTATAAAGCATTATTTTTATTTCTTTATTTTTTACTGTTGTACACTGCTGACGTATGGCTAGGAAAAAATGGCGAAAAGGAAAAAACTACAATCCTTTCAAAATAAAGTCCTAAAAATCGGAGTGAAGGCTCTTTGGTTAGTAACAGCAAATTGCATCTGGAGTTGGAAATGGAGTCAATAAAGGATTACAGTCTGAATGAAGGTATCATTATATTAAGATATTTCGTAGTCCGTATCATGTAATATAACTGTTTAATATCACTTTAGAACTTACTAATATCTCAACTTATATAATCATTGTCGCTTACTAAGTTTCAATTGGAATTGGAATTGGAATTTCTGGAACTGAAATAGTTATACTAATTAGAAATTTGATTCGTCATTATAACACTTGATATTATTGAATCATATCTATTCATCACTTTTTTATTACAACATGAGAGTGTTATTAATAATGCATCATTTCAATTTTAAAACACAAAATTTATTAACAGATATTTAAAAAATAAATATTTTGAGGATGCTACTAAACATTTTCAGTGCATACTAAAAATATTGATTTTCATATTCACATGATAAATAAAAGATTTTAATTGAAGTTTATAAGACTAAAAATGCAATTTAAAATATATACAGTTATGCTTTAAGTTATATAAAATTATTTTATATAGAAGATGGTCCGTGTGCTTCGCTTCGTCCCACTTTACAGGGCTTCATCAGGGCTAAATAGATAAAAATTACAAAAATTAAATAATAGGAGAACATGAAATAAAAGTTTTTTTTGGATTGTAAGGATTGAATGCAGGAGGAATTTGATGGTTTGGTAGAGCCCCAGAGCTCAATTCCATATTTCCAAATTGGTCTGATTATCGTATTGTATAGTAATTTTTTGTAGTGAATGGGAAGTTTAGAGCGTTTGCCAAGTAAGTGTTATAGCAATCGGAATCTACGAGCAGTTTCTTGTCGTTTCAGTCTTGTGTGTGGATTCCAAATAAGTCTCTTGTCAAGATGGAGTCCTAAGTATCAAATCTGTTCAACAAGCGTTAGTGGTGTATCTAGAAAGGATACTGTAGGACAGGAGGACAGAGGTTTACGACGGAGAGTAAAGGTGATCTGGTGGGATTTGTCAGGATTTATTTTGATTCTCCAGTTTTGACACTATTCTTCAATTGATGTTATGTGTGTCTGTAGTGTTTGTGATGCATTAGTTGGGTCGTTGTTTACAGACATTATACATGTATAAGCGTATGTTGTAAGGACTGTGTTAGGGTGGGTTGGGATGTCAGCTGTATAAACCATATAAAGAATGTGATCTAAGATACTACTTTGAGGAACACCGGCGGACTGAGAAAAGAGAGATGAGTAGGGTAGGTTATGATTTACTTTAAAGGTTCTATCAGAGAGGTAGGAGCGGATTATAAGGAAATATGTAGGGGGTAGGATTTGACGAAGTTTATAGAGCAGACCTGGATGCCAGACTCGATCAAAAGCATGTTCAACATCGAGGAAGACTCCCCTGCAGTACATTCCGCGCTCCAATGTGGAAGATATGACATCAACAACTCGATGACTGTTGAAATAAAAGTAAACTTAGATATGGTTAAAAAAGGTCTAAAATATGTGAAAATTTATATAAAAATGGACATATTAAATAAAATAAGATAAAAGTTAAATATGCAGTGAAATGTAATAATGAAAAAAAAACATAGGACGTATAATATAAACGGAAATAATAACAAATAAAAATTAAATATGAAAATACAGTACAAACTATAAGTCGGAAAATGAATGAATGCACAAATTAGTACAATTAGGATAATTTTGAGGTGAATGCAAGGTATCAACTGGGTAGGGGTTTATATAAACTGAAATATGTAAAACATGTGTTTATTTTTGTTTAGTGTTGCCAAACTTCTTTGGTCATCAAGGCCATTTATATTTTATTTAATTTTGCTTATATTCCTTTAATATTATTTATTTTTAATTTGATTATTTATTTATTATTCTATTCATATATTTTATTATTATTGTTTTTTTTCTTCCGTTCAATGTTATAGTTTTGCCAGTAAATGTTGTGATCTTAGAAACTTAAAACTAATTCTATTGCTTTATCATTGTGAGTTTTTGAAATATCTGGGTTTAGTCCTAAGCTATTGAGGTGTGATGTGAAATATGGGCATTGTTGGACAATATGGCTTATTGTAAGATTATTGTTGCAACACTAGCAGTTCGGAGGCGTTTTTTTTAAAATAAAATAGGAGTGGGTGAGCCTCGTGTGACCTATACTTAGCCTGGTCAGAACAACTCCTCTCTACGGGATTTGCAACTGGAGGTACCCCAGGACTTGACATCTTTTTTGATAATTTTTAATTTACTCATTGGGCTTTCATTCCACAAATATTATTTGTGCCATTATCTTTGACTTCCTTTTCAAGAGGTTTGCTTATTTCTGATGGAGTTAAATTTGCTTTGCCCCGTCCCAGAAGCACGTGAGCAAGTGCTTCTCCTGCAGCGTGATTGGCTAGTTCATCCCCTGCGATTCCTACATGGCTTGGAGCCCATAGAAATGTAACTGACATACCCATATTGTGTAAAGTATTTAAGTAAAAATGGATGCAAGAAATTTTCGGATGCTCTGGATACGTACAATCTAAACCTTTTAACGAGCTTAATGAGTCTTTTATTATTGTTATATTGGTGTGGTTCAAAGACAAACAGAAGTGAAGTGCTTCGGCTATTGCATTCAGTTCGGCAGTGAATATCTTGCATAGTTATTGGAGTTTGATTTTGATCGTTGAGTCATTAGTTACAAAGGATGATGCTGCAGTATACCACTTGACGTTTAGATTTCAAGCTAACAGGTTCGTTTTATTCTCTTTTTTTCCTTTATTTTTATCTTTATTTTATCACCACTTTTTCTCAATTCTTCCTCACGTTATTAGTTATGTTCACCATAAATTATTATTGTTCTTTTCAAAATAATTTTTTTTCTCTTCTGTTCATTTCTTTTGTTAAACTTTACTTATCATTTTGCCTCTTTATCAATTATTATGGTTACATATTTTTATATTTTCTTTCTCTCAATTTTCTTTTTCTCTCCCTATTTTAATTTTTAAATTATTAATAACTAATGTATTCATGCTTCTTTCCATTATATAATTTCATTTTTTATTTTATTTCCTTAATTATGTTATTTTAACTACTTTTTCAGTTACCTATTGATACATTTCATTTCCCACTTCATTTTATTAATTCCACTCTGTAAAATTATTCACTTAATGTCATTCTGTTTATATTTTCTATACTTATTGGTTGTTATCTTGTTCTGTTCTTAACCCTGTTGAAGGCTAGAAACTCCAGCCGAAACGTTGGCACAATTAAATAAGCTACACCAACTTATTTTTGTTTCATTTTGACCGCCAAACCATCATCTCCTAGTACGACATTCACGGTCAACTATCTCTCATAATTATTAAAAAGGATGTCAAACCCTGAGGTAGCTCTAGCCGTAAATATGGTTGGGAGGGAGGAGGTCGTATTGACTAGGCTTAGAATAGGTCACACGTGGCTCACTCACTCGTATCTTATAGCATAACAAGCGCCTCCAAAATGTAAACATTGTAGCAACATTTGCAATTAAGAATATCTTCAAGGAATGTCCAACTTTCACGTCACACCTACCTAGCTTGGTATTGAGCTACTAATACTTCAAAAAGTCTCCGGGGCGATGATACATCAATAAAATTAGTATTTCAGTTTTTAAATCGATTGGTTTACTGTCAAAAATATAACAAACAAAAAAGTTTACAAATTAATAAAATTAAAAAAAAAATATATTAAACAAATTTAAGCAAAATTAAATGGCGTCAATGACCAATGATGTTTTACAGCACTAAAACAAAAACAAACAAAATAATTTATTCTGTTATACAGTAGCCATAAGCCAACCCTATGGGTTCGAGACCCATCCTGGGGCACACCCAGCCTCTATAAAGTTATATTATAGTATCAATGTTGTTGGTTTCATTAAGGAAAATCACAGGCGAAAAAAAATTAGTGGCATCATTAATTAAATTATATTGAAACTTTTCCCTGAAAATATTAAACATTTGGATTCGTAAATGTTGTTACAAATGTAGTACTTTAAATATTTTCGATTTTATTAATAAATTTCTTTTAATAACTAATATATTTGTCAGTAGAGAAAATAGTGTATACTTTTCCAATACCTATAATAAAGTAGATTTTTTCCACTATTCAATAAGTCGAATAAAAAGGTAGGAAATGCTCAAAGAAAATAGTATATGAAGAATAATAAACAAACATGGAGTTGATTTTGTATGTACTTTTTTTTTCAAGTGTCAACAAACTTGTGTTTACTTTTAATATGGTTATGTGTTTGTAATCTGTTTGTTGGCATTACTTATACAAACACATTTTCTTTATTACTCTTCCCGAGGTTTACACTGTCAATATTAGTTATTCAAGATATAGGAAGTTGAATGAGGTTGTACTGAGATTTTAACCAAAATAAGATAAAGAGATTTTAACCTCTCCAGCTTTCCTGCTCTACCTGATTTCTACCGCTCCCAAACTAAGTTATACTTATCATTCCCCAATCCATTACCTCCATGAATAAACAAAATAGCCAATTTTGATTTCGCCTTAGAATCCATCGATAAATCATCTAACCCTCCTGAAGTATTCAAGGAATGTTTTTTCAGTCTTCTCTCCAGCTACAGGGGCTGTACATGTATCTACACTGATGGGTCAAAATACTTTAATCATGTTGGTTGTTCAGTAGTTCTACCTGCGGAGACCATCCGCTGCTGTCTTCCCCCCACATTCTCAGTGTTTCCTCCGAGTTATATGCAATCTATTTGTCATTAACGCTAGCACATGAAGTAAATGGCTCCTCCATTGTGAGCTGTAGTGATTCTTACTCGAGGCTATTTAAAATTTCCAAATTTCGCACAACCCCATTGTTTTTTCCATCATAACTTTAATCAAAAAATCACATAAAAAGTAAATTCCCTGTGGGTCTCCAGTTGTGCAGGTATAACGGGAAACGAACTGGCTGACACAGCTGCCAAAGAAGCATGCACCCTATTTCCAGTGACTGATTGTAACTTGGCGCTGTATGATTACAATATCGGTTCTGACCCAATGCAAGGAAGCATGGCGCTGTTTTTGGTCCAAGGTACCTGAAACAAATAAAATGAAGACAATACTTGGTGATACTCAATCTCTACCGCCAATTATCAAAAATCGCCGTGTACAATGCATCATAACCCGACTCAGGATCGGACATACAAGATTAATACACAAGCACCTTCTTGAAGAAACCCTTCACCGACATGTTATAGTTGTAAATGTACCCTGACGATGGAGCATACCCTGGAACACTGTTCATCAAGAGCGTCTTTTGGCCTCCGGGGAAATGGAAACTTGGAATAATTTGTTTAAGTTGCTAAAGGAGAACAACCCGTATCGAGAAATGTAACCACGAAATCCGCATTACGGTGCCTCTAACCCTGTTGTTGTATACGGCACCTACAAGTTAGGCAAATAATAATAACCAAAATAAGTTATAGGAGGGTATTCTCTGTTCAGAGACATAAATCTGGACCTATTGCTATTTTTTTATACATAAATAATCTCTGTATATGTGGGTATTTGATAATGATGATCCGCCTAATTTTTTATTTCTTCTATAATACTAAATATTAAAGATTTTTATAAACAATTAAGGGGAAAACAGAGGTGTTTGATTTGGACGGGAAAAATCGAGACTACCCGAACATTTCTAATAGTATTATTTCGTTGAAGTTGAATAATCGTTAAAATTTCGTATTGTTTTCAAGTACTAAATTTATATTCGTTGCTCCCACCCTAAAAAAACCTTTTCTTTTTTTTTTTAATAATTTATTTATTGATATTTACTACTGTATACACATATATACAACAAGTAAATTTGCTGAAGGTGACATAGTGACATGATAAAAACATGTGGAGAATCTACCCATTGATAGAACTCCA
>NW_027109908.1:885019-888845 GCF_000696795.3 Halyomorpha halys
GCCATCTTCTTTTCAGACGCCTAGGAGGATTATTGGGAAAGAGGTCATGGGTTTACGTCGAAGGGTAAAAAAAAAACCTTAAATAGTATTTAATAAAACTTATTTTTTCATAATTTTCCCCTTCTGAAGATAATTTTTTATTTCGAAAATAACCGGGGAAATACTAAAATCTACACAATACATTTAAAGAATTAGAACCAATATGGTTCGACCAGATGACAACATCTATCGGTTGGTGTCAAAATAACACATAAAATTGATAGACATAATTAAAATGTAAATATTACAGTGTAGACTATTAGGGCGTTGTGGAGGCTATACAATTTTTAAGATAGATAAGTGCAATATGAATTGGTCTAAAGTGATACAATTTTTTTTAAATATTTATTTATTGCTATTTAAAACTGTACATTATAATACATTTAGTAAATCTGATCTAAGTTAAATTGGAGTGTCACAGGCGTGTAGAGAAACTACCCATTAGTAGCACTCTAATGACATTTTACATTAGCTGGTCTCGTGGCCATCTTCTTTTCAGGCGCCTCGGAGGGTTGTCAGGAATGGAAAAGGATGCAAGATTAGAAACTAGGGGGTTTGAGTGGTTAGAGAGTTTATAATGGAAGGGGTGATATCTGGTTCGGGCTAGATCGGTTACATAGGGGAACATTAAGGTCTTTATGTATGATTTTATTTGTGACAAAGTAAGGAGCATTGAGGATTTTACGAAGGATTTTGGATTGTAAGGATTGAATAGGAGAGGAATTCGAAGGTTTAGTGGAGCCCCAAAGCTCAACTCCATATGTCCAGATTGGCCTTATTACAGTCATGTAGATTAGTCTTTTGTAATGTGTTGGAAGTTTAGACAGTTTTATTTATGATGTTGTCATATGCATAGAAAGTAGAATTGGTTTAATATTAGTACTATATTAAAACAATTCGAAACGACTGACCTATGAAAGTGTGGTGAAAGACTTTTTAGGAGTAAATGAAAGTTAAATATTCTTTTTTAGCATTGGTTTTTTTTTTTAACCAATCTATTATATCTTTCAGCTTGAAATTTTTATAAAACCGATACAAATATGTTTTTAAAAGAGGCAACTTACTTAAAAATTCAAAAAACCTGCTTTTGTGGTAATTATTAATAATAATAATATTATTCCTTATTTATTCTCGGTCTATTCCCTTTAAAATAATATAGTAATAATAACACCAATTTAGTTAGTACCTTAAAATATTAATGAATATAAATGTAACTTTTATTTTTTTTTTAATAATTTCTTTATTGATATTTACAACTGTATACACATATATACAACAAGTAAATTTGCTGTAGGTGACATAGTGACATGATAAAAACATGTGGAGAATCTACCCACTGATAGAACTCCAATAACATTTCTAGAGGAGAAGATCTCGAGGCCATCTTCTTTTCAGACGCCTAGGAGGATTATTAGGTAATGAAGGAGAAGCCAGGTTAGAAACAAGTGGATTTGGGTGGTTGAGAAGTTTATTATGGAAGGAACGGTATCTGGTTCTGGCCAAATCGGCAACATATGGAATATTGAGGTCCTGATGGATGACTTGATTTGTGACAAAGTAAGGAGCATTAAGGATTTTACGAAGGATTTTAGACTGTAAGGATTGGATTCTGGAGGAATTTGATGGTTTAGTGGGCAACAAAATGTAAACACAAGTTGTAAAAAATAGGCGAGTTCTATCAAAGTTAAATGAATAATAAATGTATATACGATATGATTTCTGAACAGTATGGGCGCAGTAAAATGAAATAATATTTGAAAGTGCATTATTTGTTCTTCGGATTAATAAGTAAGAAGACCTAGTTTTCCAGGGAAATAAAAACAAAAAGTTTCAAACTATTATTTGGAATTAATTATATTTTGGGGTCACTTAACGATTTTATTGCCCCACAAATATCGCTATAGTGATCTGCAAAATTTTAGACATTCCCATTATCTTAGACCAATGACAAAATAGTGTCATGTGGATAGTACCAATCTATTTTACGCAAAAAATAAATGAAAAAAAATAAAGTGTATTAAAGAATTACTTATAATTTGATCGCACCATTTACAAATTTCGTCTGTTTTAATAATAAATATAACTAATATTACTTTGATATAATTTTATCCCAAACATATTATAACCGCAAATTTGACTTATCCTTAGTTATATGTTTATCGTTTATAGTTGCCCACGCTCAGAGGAGAAGGGGGTGAGTTAAAGGAAAATATAATCAAAGGGAAAAAAAGGACATGCTGAAGAAACATCATAGCACTATATCCCAACTTCTAGTGTTAATGACCGTCCACTGAAGTAGAACACTATAATTTTGAAAAACAAAACACATACGATGACATTTCTCATATTCTGGTTCAAACAGTAAAGACAGGGGGCTTTTAAACTATTACCACTTCACATTGGACAATCGTAACGTGTTCCAAAATCAAACTGTCACTTTCACAAAACCAAAACCCACTCGTCTGAACATACGTGTTCCAAAATCAAACTGTCGCCTCCTCAAAAAAAAAACGAAACACACTCATCTAAAACATATCGCTCGTGTTTTGTTTTCACCATGACAACGGCATTTACCAACTCCATAAAGTGGACAATATCCACCACACTGGATAGTGGAGATGAGATGTTAAGAATAGAAACTGGTGATCAATAAACTTTTAATTCATTATTTTATTTCCAGATGTTTTGCGCTTGTCAACTAGTCTGAACACTGCCCAAACCTTTTTAAAAATAACGTTCATTGCACATCAATAAAGTTAGGTAAGTTTGTGCCACGTGCAATACCATACAAGTTCAAGCTATTTTCTTTTTAATTTCCGACATACGGAGTGATTATCTCTACTGGTAACCAACCAATTCTAACCGTAGGGGGTAACTTTTTCATTCCATTGGACCGCTATGAAATATAAGTCAACCCTCAGCCCGGATTCAAACGGGGGATGCTGAAGTTACGAGATATTAAGCTGATACCCAAACTCCCTCGGCTACAAACAGCTTCTGAATAATAAGATTGAGAAAGATGTAACAAAATAATAAAGTAGTCAATTTGGTATCAAATTAATTTAATGAAGCATGTAAGAAGCGCTAACAGTACACCACTTATCTTTTAAGATATCCTCTTGTAATAAAATAAACTTTTTTTTTGGTGCGGGAGCAGTGGGGTGAGCATTATAATAAAATAACCATAACCTTTTCCGGGCGGTTGGGCTTAGATTTTAAACCTACCATAGCCTCCAGATTTTTAATTTTTTTTTATAAGAAGAGAAAGCAATAAGCATTAAACAATAATGGTGATATGGCTACACATGTATTTTGAAATTTAGGATACTCGGAAATTTCTAGCAAATCTTTAATCAATACATGAATGACGTGCCGGAGGAGCGTTTCCAATTTAAGTTAGATTGAAGTCACTAAGCACCAAGTCCGCTAATGAGCGGTTTGCAGGAGATTAATATATAAGTTGTTGATATTAAAGTCACTTGTAGCTACTTAGGTAAAGAAGAGTTGGAAATATGTCAAGTCAGTTATGACTCGTTCATAACTCTTCTGCATTTTATCCAATTCCTACGTTAATACAAAACTTGGAAAGCTTAACGTCTCGTCTTTTGACTTACATAAACAATATATTTTCCGATTTTTTTCGGAAATTCGTATTAAGGGGTTTCTCCAGGTGCTAAAAACTAATATGAGGAGAAGATGATTGGAGGGTGCGGGTTAAATTATTTTTTTTATTTTATTTTTTTTGGAATGATTGATAGATTTATTTATTGATAGATATTACAATCTG
>NW_027109908.1:888976-893736 GCF_000696795.3 Halyomorpha halys
CATAATGATAAAATAATATATACAATATTTATACAATCGACCTGAGGATCCCCGAGCCCACTCTATCCCCCACGTGTGAGGGGTAGAGCAGAGCTCAAGAGATCCCAGCTCATCTCTCTCGCCGCATCACTGGTAATGGTTAAATTATAACACAAATATATTGTAATAACTTATTTAATCGTGGAAACGTTTCGGCCTGATTTTCAAGCCTTCATCAGGGCTAAGAACAAAGAACAAGATAACAACCAATAAATACAAACATTAAAGAAAAGAGAACGTAAAGTAAATAATTATACAGAATGAAAATAAAGTGATGAAAGAAATGGTAAATAAAATACATAGTTCCATTTGCCGTCACGCTTTCCACTTTTAAATATCTTCTATTTTTTATTTTTAATGTTTTATCCACTTGTAATGTTTATTCACCTCGTCATATTCGTGACGTATTTTTTAATACTGAGTCTGGCCGATTGTGACGCGCAGCTTACTTATCAGATTTCATGCTAGCAGGTGTGTTTTATGTTTTATTCTCTTTTTTTCTATCTTTATCCCCCCCCCTCCTACTACTATTTTCTTAATTTACCCTACCCATGTTATTAGTTCACCATATATTATTATTGTTTTAAATTTTTTTTCTATTTACTTCTTTTGTCTGATGTAATTTCATACTTTGTTTCTTTATCTAATATTATGGTTACATATTTTATTTGTTACATATATTTTCGTTCTGTCAATTTTGTTTTTTCATTCCATAACTTTAGTTTTTAAATTATTAATAAACTAAAATCTTCATATTTCATTGCATTTTATAACTTCAAATTTTATTTTATTTCCTTAATTATGTTATTTTTACTTATACTACAATTACTTATATACATTTTGTTTTCCACTTCTTTCATTTCTTTTATGTCATTCTGTTCATATTTCCTTTTTTTCTTTTTTGTATTCATTGGCTGTCATCTTGTTTTTTTTTCTTGGCCCTGATGAAGGCTATACATTCTAGCCGAAACATCTGCATGATTAAATAAGTTATTTCAACTTATTTGTGATTAGACCGCACACCTCCAACCATCTTCTCCTGATATAATTCATCCACGGTCAACTATCTCTCATCATAATAATATCAACTAGGTTTCTACGGACATATCTTTCTGTTTTTTTAGGTGTTCCTAAAAATAAACCCTCAATCACAATATTTTACATTTTTACCTGGTGTTGTCTTTGTCAATATTTCATGTTTTTTATTTATATCCTTTTGTGTAAAACTTATATAATTTTTTATACAAAGCGTACGTAGTAAAAAAAGAGAAACATTAGGGGGCGAATCTACACCCCATTTCGAACTGAAAAATCCCTAATAATTGTCATATGATTTTTAACGTGGAAAAACTAGTTTGCAAAATAAACAATATATAAAACTAGCTTGCTATAGTTTTTGTTTCATGGAAAAATATACTTGTAAACACACATATTCGTTATCAGAATTTTTTTTTTTTTTTGTATAATCATCGATCCATGCTTCAAAAGTATCAATTGCCTCTGTGAGGTTATTTCTCTTATCCTTATCAGAATTTTTTTTTTTTTTTGGGGGGGGGGGGTTGGATTTACTCTGAATATTTCTTTCCAGGTGAGTTTTTAGCGATTTATTTTAATTTTATTTATTTATTGACATTTACAACTCGGATATATCTCGAGAACTATTGGACGTAAATAGCTCTTATAATATTAGAACTAATATTTCAGAAAATTTGCTCATCTTTAAATAATGTTCTTTTAGATTTTCTAGTGTTGCTGGTAGTTTTCAAGATATAGAACTCCGAATGAAAAATTAATGTTTTTTAAGGTTTTGAAACAGTTGCCATTTTTTATTCCCCCTACCTATACTTGGCAGACTCATCAATTTAACTATGAATCATACATAGTTTTCATTAAAGTAATAAAAAATGAAGGTTGAATAAACAAATTTTTTCTCCTCTTGGGCTCTTGTACTAGTATGTCTAGATAGGCCTTTTTAAAATCAAGTAGATTAGTCTTTTGTAATAGATTGGAAGTTGAGAATGTTTGTCCAGCAAATGTGATAGTGGGAATCGACGTGCAGTTTCCTATCTTTTCAATCTTGTCTGAAGATTCCAAGTTGGTCGTTTGCCTAGATATAGTCCGCTAGCGGATCTGTCAGCGAAATTTGAATATAAAATATTATTTACTTAGTCAATTCCACTAATCCTGGCTCCAACATGCACATCAAAGCTCATTTGTTACTTTAAATTTTGTCTATTAAATAATTAGAAATCAAATTAATTGATTTTATGCAATTAAATATCTGAAGTTGGGATAGGAGGATAAAGAAAAATATGAAATACTGGTCAGATAGTAAAATAAATAATTAGAAAAAAAACTTTATTATGCATTATGTAATAAAAGAAGAACTGAAAAGAACCAAGTATTACATTTTGAGTGGATATTGTTTATTTAAATGTACTCTTAATAATAAACATGACTAAAAATTTATTATTCCTTTCCATAAAATGTATATAATTCAAACATAATGTTTTCAAATTTATATTAGTGTTCTATGATGAAATTATTAAATTATCTTGGATATTTTATATACAATTTTTAAACCTTAGTATCAATTTAATGAAGAAACAAGTCTCAAAAAAATTTTCCAAATTAAAAAGAATATATATATAAACATTATAGAGGAAGAAATGAGTTAAATTATATAATTATAGGTGTTAAAAAAGTATAAAAATATTTTCCTTTTATGGTTATACATAATATAAATTTAAAAATACACTGAAAACACTTTACATGAGACTTGGAGCAGCAAAATCGAATACCAAAATTTTTAATTTTTGTAAAAATTGAAAAAATATTTTCAGAAATGTTAATTTGCATTAATAATTAATCATAGTATATCTGACAAAAAAAAATTTTTTTCGTATTCTACAGATTGTATCGTAAGTACATATCATTAACTCAAAAATCAGTATCTTCGAAACACGTTTTATTCAAAATAAATTTAAATTTTTTTTTTTACAGATGTTACACTATCAAAGCAATGCAGCCTTACTCTGTTGTAGTAAAAAAACAAAAAAAAAGATAGTTACACACCTTCAAACATATTTTGTTTTTGCAAGTTAAAGTATATTATTTGACATAGACAACCAAAAACATCTTAATATGGACTTTGTCCTATGTAACTCTGAAGCCATAGATTTAACAACTATTTAGGCCCCATTCCAGCAGACTGGAATTTAGCCACGCCAGATGATGAGTTTATCGTGCCTTGATAAGACTGGGCCCTTGATGCTTCGGAGTTTCTGGATATTCCAACTTCTCTTATGCCGATTCCTCTTGCTACATCTCGCTGAATGTCCCTTGGGGAATTCGCGTGTCGGGCACTGAGCTTTTCAACGTGCTGGAAGTCCTGTTTCTTAGACATCTAGAAATTAAAAAAAAAAAATGTAAGTTATTATTTATTTTTAAATAAAACATTTCTTATTCCATTTATTTCTTTATTTTGAACGACGTACAAACTGTCCAATAGCTTTAGTAAGTAGACTGCTACAAATTATTTTAGAATCAGTTAAATCCACCTTCAAATGCATCGTTAGATTTAAATTACTCATGTTAATGTTAACATATTGCGAATATTATTTTTATTATTTATCCGTAATTGTAATTTCGGGAAACAAACTGATTTCGAGATATGGAAATTTCTAACCTAAATAAACGCTTGTAAACATCTTCCAATATTATAGTTTAAACTACTGTGACATTAAATTAAAAAAGAGTATACATTTTCTGAAAATATTCTTTTTTTTTGTATGGTACGTATTAGATAATAATGCAAGGTACGTGTTTACACTAAAACAAAAAAAGATTTCAAATAATTAAAATTAAACGAACATAAAAACGAAATAAATCGAAAGAGGGGTAATAATATGAAAATTTTTAATTGTGATATTTTGCTCATATACTTTTATTTTTATTATATGCTTTAGTAAATGTAACCCTTTGAATTTTAATTTTTTTTCTTCTAATTTTAGATAGTTACTAATTCAGTCAATATTGAATTATTGTCACATGCAAAAATTTAAAAAAAAAATACGGTTTTATAATAATAGCCCTTTAAGTTTTATAAATATTTTAATTTTCAAGTCAAGTTTCTTTCATAATTGTTTGAATAAACACTCGTACAGTCAATATTTAATTATAATCAAAAATAATTTTTCAAACCGATTTAAAATTTTTTTGACTTGAGAAACACTCTGAGCTAATGACTCGTATATCAAAAATTCTAATTATTTTTTAAAGATTATAAAAATGAAATTATATTTTAGATATATATTGATGGAATAATTCTCTTTTAAGCTATAAAAAAAATGCTGAAGCTTTTAATTAACCAAAGTAATTTCATTTGGAAGATGTTTCGGGATTTTAAAAAAGAAAAATCAAGAAAAAATAATTAATAATATACCTGCAGTGTGGGTCGAAACGTTGTCTATTGACAAATAGATAAAAATTTTAATGACCTACGTTTCAACCCATACCAAAAGTCTTCATCGGGGTTTAAGTAAACTGAAACCGAGTAGTTAAAGCTAATACAACACTATAAAAGTGACTTATAATTATAAAGATATAAAGGTGTAGATTTAAAAAGATATTCATGATAACTGTTCAGGCCAGAGACTGAACCTAAGAGATACTAGGTTTAACTGGATTTGAAATTTGGCGCCGTCTGGGAAGGCAGGAAC
>NW_027109908.1:893991-898619 GCF_000696795.3 Halyomorpha halys
AGCGCTAGAAGAAGCATGGCCTGATAGACAGGACGAGTGTGGCGATGGCGGCACCCAGCACAGAAGTCGGCCCATATCTGCAGATCCACCAGGTGACACCTATCCATATCGTGGTCTCACCACTCCTTTCAAGTAAGGAAGCATCTTACCTCTTTCAATAATCAAAAACGGTGACTCACATCATCAGCGTCTCATCTCAGCGATGGCAACCATAGTCAAAATTGGATTTAACTCACTAACACTATTATTATATTTTTTGGCATACCAATTTCTCTACCAGTTATTGTTGTTTTCCTCAATATATTTTACTTTCTTATCAATAATTAATTTTTTTTATATATAAATCCCAAATTAAATGTATTGTTCATTTTGGAATAGCCAGTCTCAGTTAAGGCAATGCCTGGGAACATTTCCTCAATAGTCATTGCCAGGGACCAAGTCCCCTGAGACCGTAAACCACATGATATTTTTTATTCAAAGTGTTAAGATCTGAAAAGTCATACGATCACCCGGGGAAGCGGAACCAGTCCTAATTTATTAATGGCCGGTAGTATTGGTAAGTTCACTTTTGAACCCCCACTGCCGCCACAGATAGAGATAAAAAATAAATCTAAAATAGTAAGAAAATTTGAGATGAATACAAAAATTGATATATCTTTTTTGGAATTTATCTTAATATTTATTATTAAGCTCCTAAGCATTTAATATTTATGTTTTATGTTAGCTAATTTATTTATTTAAATGTCAGTTTTCGACTCTTAAATTAACCTAACCTACTCTGTTTCTTTATTTTACTCTTGATAAAGACCTGCAATTTCTGTTGAAACGTTGTCTTTATTAAATTGGTAAAACTATAAATGGACAACCATACTAAAGGTCTTCAGCGGATTTAAATTAAAAAGAAATAGAGTAGTTAAAACTAATACTAGAGTATAAAAGTGACTTGAAAATAAAACAGCTACAAAGGTGTAGATTTAAAGAGATATCCATATCAACTAACTAAAATAAAAAATATTAAGAAAATTAAAGATTACTACTAAAATGGAAAGGTATTTTTGTAATTCATCTTTAATTTTTTTACTGTTTTTTTAAATGTAATACATATACATATATGAAACATTATTATTGATCCATATATTTGCCTTCGCAATGGTTCTAAAAAGGCCAATGTCATTATTTTTCATATACAAAAAGTCTTTAATTTAGTAAATTTTTAAAATGTAGCTTAAATTAACCTTTTAATCTCCATATAACCTAAACTAATTTTTATTAGAAGCTAGCAGATCCAGCAATGATTCACAGTTACTAAATTCTGGGATGTAAATAAAATAATTGAATCCAATTGCAATTTTAATATAAATAAATATATTTAGTCACTTGCCTCTTGCATCATTGATTGAATCAATTGCTAATAAATAGAAATTTAGCCTATAGCGGTAAATAATATTATAAAATAAACATAAATGTTAAAAAAAAATAGAAAATAATTTCATCATTACTCAACCAGTCAACACTAAACTTGGGAGTGGTTTAAGACTTTATTGACTGCATTAAGGGCACAAACCATATTTATCCAAATAAATTAGAACCGAAGGTATACAATAAAGCGAATTTTCCTTTATTCGAAATTAATATTTTTCTCATTTAAATTTGGTTAATGTAGATTAAAATAGGAGACATTCAGTTTTCTAACGGTTGTATTTACGTATTAATTAGTTAAAATGTAAAGGATTAATGAACGATTACATGAACAATTGTCACCAAAAGAAAAACATGATGAATCGAGGTTAACACATTTTTAATTTAATTGAAAAATGGTTTTTAAAGGTTTCAGATGGCGCTATAAACGAATACGATTTGTTTTTTTCATAAAATTTTTTTATGTAAGTCCTCATTATGTTTTTGTGTTTTACTGTTAGTGGATAAAACATAATGTAATAGAATCAGTTATGCTTTTTTTTCCTAGTCTTCAGAAAGAGACACATCGATTGGCTTATAATGACCACGGAAAAATGTAAACTTTCTGAGCTACGCACAAAAACGGTTATTTTTGTTGATATTTTTTTTCTCTAAATAGAAAAATCAGAAAATCCCATATATAAAGAATTTTCATATAATATATTAGTCTGAGTAGAATTAATAATTAACTAAATTGAAAACTTTTGGTATAAAAAAGCAGAAAATTTGGAAAAAAATTACATTGGGCCTTTTAGAACCGTCACAAATATAATAATTCAAAATTGATCAGTTTTGTGAAATCATAGTCTTAAATTTACAGTGATAAAATTTATATCATCCATATGCGAAAAAGAGTTGAAATAGAGAGAATATAGGTTAGAAATAACCTACCTCTAAAAATAAACACTCGACGATTAGACTATGACTGGAGACAGATCAGAGCGCGGAATGATGCAACTCTCAGCGCTAGAGGTTATATATAGCTTCCTTCCTACTCTATGTAAACCACATAAGAGTTATGTGAAACCCATTAAATACTGGGCTAATACTGTGATTCACAGAGATTAAAAAGAAAAAAAATTGAAAAATGAATCATTTATGCTAAACAAGGTAAAATACATGTCTGATGTCTACTGTTTTACCCTACATTAACAAAATTTAAATGAGCAAAATATTAATTTCGAATAAAGAAAAATTCGCTTTATTGCATCCGCTTTATTTTATACTTCCGGTTCTAATTTATTTAGATAAATATGGTTTGTGCCCATAATTCAGTCAATAAAGCCCTAAACCACTCCCAAGTTTAGTGTAGATTGGTTGAGTAATGTTAAAGTTATTTTCTATTTTTTTTTTAACATGTTTATTTTATAGTATCATTTACCGCTATAAGCTAAATTTCTATTTATTAGCAATTGATTCAATCAATGATCCATGAGGCAAATGACTAAATATATTGATTTATATCAAAATTGCAATTGGATTCAATTATTTTATTTACATCCCTGAATTTAGTGACATGAACAGTGAATCATTGCTGGATCTGCTAGTTTCTAATAAAAATTAATTTAGGTTATATGGAGATTAAAAGGTTAATTTAGGCTACATTTTAAAAATTTACTAAATTAAAGACTTTTTGTATATGAAAAATAATGACATTGGCCTTTTTCGAACCATTGTGCAGTCAGATAAATGGATCAATAATAATGTATCATATATGGATATGTATTAAACTTAAAAAAAAAGTAACAAAAATAGTAAAAAAATTAAAGATGAATTACAAAAATATTTCTCCATTTTAGTAATAATCTTTAATTTTCTTAATATTTTTTATTTATATTTTATTTTAGTAAGTTGATGTGGATATTTCTTTATATCTACACTGTTGTAGCTGTTTTATTTTCAAGTCACTATTATACTCTAGCGTAAGTTTTAACTACTCTAGTTCTTTTTATTTTAAACCCGATGAGGACCTTTAGTATGGTTGTCCATTAATAGTTTCACTATGTATTAATATACAACGTTTCAAAACAAATTACAGGTCTTTATCAAGAATAAAATAAAGATACAGAGTAGGTTAAGTAAATTTAAGAGTCGAAAAATGACATTTAAATAAAACATTTATAAAGGTATATGTATACATATAATAGAATAGATTATTAATTAATTAGAATAATGAAGAATCAATAGAATCAGTAATATTTTTTTCTTATTCCTCAGAAAGATAAAATTAGAATTGTTGAACAGATCAGAGAAAAATGCATCTAATATACAAAAATCAATTTTTTTTCGTATTTTATGTGCTGCCATACCGTCCATACCAATGTTATGAGGCTTCTCACTAAATATTAACCATGTTTTAGGAAGGTTATAGGCTGTATCCATTTCTCCGGTAATAAAAACGTTATTAAGGAAAGTAAACATTTTCTTCATTGTTATTTTATGTTAATCGATTTGTCTCTTTCTGAATTATAATAATGATGAAGAAGCCCCAATGAACCAGAAGGTTCGATGCCGATATCATCAAACCTTCTTTCCATATATCCTTCCAGTGATGCCCCTCCAAACCCAATTCTACTAAATAGGTTTTAATGCAATCCTCCCACCTACGTTTCGGTCTACCCCTCGGACGTTTACCTGTCGGTTCAGTGTTTATTAACATTTTATAGATCCGCTCGTTACTACGCCCATCTCATACACCCACCGCAATGCTATATAATATAACTTGGATTATATTTACCGGGTGTAGGTCCCTTGATTCAGCATTGTGTAATCTTCTAAATTCTCCCGTTAATTTATCCTTTTTTCAGTCCGAATATTTTGCGTAATATACGATGAATTGACGAGAGAATATAGATTACGCAACGCTGAATTAAGGAAACTACACCCGGTAAAAAAGAAGAATAAGAAAAAAATATTACTGATTCTATTAATTCTTAATTATTCTAATTAATTAATAATTATATTACTTACTCTGTTCTCTTTCTAAAGAATAAAAAAAAATATTACTGATCCTATTAATTCTAAATTGTTCTAATTAATTGATAATTCTATTATTGACTGTTTTCTCTTTCTGAAGAATAAGAAAAAATATTACTGATCCTATTAATTCTTAATTATTCTAATTAATATATAATTCTATTACTGACTCTATTCTCTTTCTGAGGAATAAG
>NW_027109908.1:898669-901317 GCF_000696795.3 Halyomorpha halys
TACTGATCCTATTAATTCTTAATTATTCTAATTAATTAATAATTCTATTAAAGAATCTATTCTCTTTCTAAAGTATAAGAAAAAATATTACTGATTATATTAAATTATTTGATGAAGCCTAGTAATTCTGGCCGTAACGTAGGCACTATTAAATCAGTCATTACAACTTATTATTCACATTAACATATTATTCACGGTCAACTATCTTCTCATCTCAGACTATACCACCGGTCCAGACATCTTCAGCACCATACATCCTCATCTATCAGCATTACCTGAACCATTGTTTACTCTAACAGTGATCAAGGTTCAGATAATCGTTCATAACCCCTCTGCATTTTATCAAATTTCTACTTTAATACAACTACTAAAAAGTGAAATTTTTACCATTTAGATTTAATGCTGTTATAAGGGCAAAATATTGGTTTTTAAAAAAAAAAAGTTTTCAAACGTTTTATACCTAAAATAATATTACTGATTCTATTAAATGATTTTTCATTTAATCAAATTAAAAAATGAGGTCTGAAGAGGCAATGGTCATATTCTCCACTCAAGTTGAGTGTTTGCGGCTTTAGCGCACTTGCTCAGCCTCCACTGGCTCATTACAAGTGATGCGGCGAGAGGGATGCGCTGGGATCTTTTGAGCTCTGCTCTACCCCTCACACGTGGGGGATAGAGTGGGCTCAGGGATCCTCAGGTCGATTGTATAAATATTGTATATATTATTTTATCATTATGTTGTTTTATTTATTTATTTTTCATACAGATAGTTTGACTATGTTCATCTTGTTTATATATATTTTCATAGAGTTTTTTTTAAAATTTTATTTTAGTACGTATGAGATCATTCATCACTATTACCTATTGCCCACAACTGTGTGGCAGATTGTAATATCTATCAATAAATCTATTTGTTAACCAAAAAAAAATGAGGATTTCATTAAAGTAGAGAAAAACAAATTTTTTAATGAAAACGCATATCATATTCGTATACTATAAACGAACACGATATGCTTTTTAAAGAACTTTATTTTTCCTAATTTCAAATGTATGTGCCGAAGTAATCTTCATATAGATAATGCCCTAGCATCGGCCTCCCGGAATACTAAATGTATATTGACTGTGGAGAATTGTAAGGGTGCCTTGAATAATACATTCAATAGGCATTTCGGTATTCTCTCGCTGTAGGAATATACGGTGAGATTCTTATTCCTTATGTTAGCAATGATAGAACTCATTTCGATAGTAGCCAATCAGTAAATCAAATGTAAAGCTGGAGGACCATTTCCACGTGACTGCTATCCTGTAAGTACTACCACAAGAATGAGAAAGTAAACCAGTGCTAGTTCACACGTTGATAGAGAATTCAAAACATTTTTCCAGCAGTTCGCACTAAATGGGATCCTCTGTACTATGCTATCTATTAGTAAAGCTTCCGATTAACCGTTACATTTTGACGCAGCGCTAACTATGTGTCACAACGAGAACTACTACACTCGTCGGGAAAACATCATATATTGAAATGTATATTTCTTGTAATTATGAGAGATAGTTGACCGTAGATGACGTACATGGAGAAGATGGTTAGGGGGTGCGGTCAAAATGAAACACAAATAAGTTAGTGTAATCTATTTAATTGTGCCAACGTTTCGGCTAGAGTTTTTAGCCTTCTTCAGGGCTAAGAACAGAACAAGATAACAACCACAATAAGTATAGAAAATGAAGTGATGAGAAAAGTGGGCGCCAGCCGGAATTGCCCCTCCCTATTCCTAGTACGCTTACGGCAGACTCATGCCATCATTGATGACACCGCCTTCAGCGGACCCGGCAACTTATCTTATAATGCCACTCTGGCAAACCAAGATCAATATTTGCCTGCATATATACATCCATTCTTATTGTATATATTTAGTTTGTTTATGTTTATTTTTCTTGGAGGTCAGAAAAAAAAAATGAGAGAAATGGGAAATAATATGTATACATAGGAAATTGAAAAAGTGGGTAAAATAAAATAATTAAGGAAATAAAATAAAAATGAAGTTATATAATGCAAAGAAGTATGAACATATTAGTTATTAATAATTTAAAAATTGAAATATGGAAAGAAAAAGAAAATTGAGAGAAAGAAAATATATGTAACCATAATAATCGATAAAGATGCAAAATATAAGTAAAGTTTGACAAATGAAATGAATAGAAGAAATTTTTTTTTTAAACAACAATAATAATATAGTGAACATAACTAATTACATTGTTAAGGAAAATGGAGAAAAGTGGAGAAAAAAAGGGGTGGCAAAAATTTTTTTTCTTCTATTTTGTTAAACTTTACTTATATTTTGCATCTTTGTCAATTATTATGGTTACATACATTTTATTTCCCACATCTCTTATCACTTCATTTTATTAATTCTGTTCTGTAAAATTATTCATTTTATATCATGCTATGTACTATTAGCAGATTTACTTGGGATGCCAGGATAATCGCTGAACGCAATTATCCAAAAATAAGTTAATTAATTGATTATAAATTGAGTCCTAAAAAACTATTATTATAATTGGATTCCTTTCCAAAGTTTGTTTTTGTGTTTACCAGTTTACCAATTAAATACCTTTATATTTATAAAATGCTCTTACCATTAATTATATAG
>NW_027109908.1:901397-915761 GCF_000696795.3 Halyomorpha halys
ACAATTTGTTATTATAATTAAAATGATTCAGATAAAGGTTGCCATAAAATATAAATTATTACATGATTACTTATTAGTTAATTTATACTTATAGCTGCTGATGCCGTGGGATGTAGTGCCGTAGGTGTCTTCTGTTTCATCAGGGATGTTCAGGCCTCCTGGTCTTCGTTTGGTCGAAGTGCATCCTGCTGACTGTGATCTTCACTCGTCTCAGGCTTCCTGTTAAGTCCCCTGTGCTCTTTCCCGTCTGGTCCTGCAATGCCTCCTTTTCCTGCCCTTGTTACCCTACTCTTTTTCTCCCACTACTCCTTTTAGGGCGTTACCTTATTTTGAAATCTCTTATCCCATTGGTCGTCGATGTCCGAAGACTCCCGAGGCAGGGGTCCCCCTCCTCAGGGCCGAGGATGTGTAACTAAAAGTTTGACTTGTCCAGGAAGGGCCTGCACCTGGTTAATTTGATTCTGGTCCCTCGTCCTAACCTATTTTCTGCTTCGATACTTAAAGGTTAGCCAATCTAATTTTCTCAGAAGCCTCTGGTAATGTGACAAACTTAATACAAATGTTTCCACATCCGAGGATGCTAAAAGCTTTCCAGAAGGATACCCTGACCAGGTATAGGGGCAGATGACGAAACACCTTAATAATACCCCGGATTGTCAATACATAGCAGTCATTCTGTTTATATTTTATTTTTTTATTTTCTATACTTATTGTGGTTGTTATCTTGTTCTTTTCTTAGCCCTGAAGAAGGCTAGAAACTCTAGACGAAACGTTGGCACAGTTAAATAAGTTACACCAACTTATTTGTGTTTCATTTTGACTGCACCCCCAACGATCTTTTCCCATTAATAACCATGTTATACACTGTAATTTTCATAAATATATTATCAGATTACAATAGAATCTTCTTATTCACTAAAAACGAACGTCTTACATGTAGCATCTCTTGATGGCCAAGAGAGTTGACTAAGCAGGAATTGAAAGACCTCAGTGCGAAGTTCTGTTCCTTAGGATGTGGTGAGTAGTAATATACATCATAGATAAGTACAATCTCGTTTTATTTTTAGAAATATTTATTTGTCTTTTATTTAACTCTGCTTTATATGGAGCTATCCTCTTTCCTGGACCTTCTTTGCTATCGTAAGGACCTAGAGCTCGTACCCGTAAGGACTAACATTGCCCTTTATGACCACAGATTCGTATCCTGCAAAGCGAAGTTTCCATCCTTCGAGGACTCATCCTGTCCATTCATATCCTAGCCAGTGACGTTACCTGAATAATAAGAATTGTCAAGGCCTTCTGGTATAGAGTACATCACATTGTCAATTAGAGTCAGAACCTTCTTATCCAACACAACCACCTCGACAACCCAAAAGTGTGTTTGCCTTAGTATACTCATAATCTTTATTAAGCCAATACAATTAGCTTTAGCTTTTTTATTCTAGTGGATTTTTGAAACACTAGTGCTTTAAACTTTTGAGTATTCGAAATTGGACAGTTATTAATGCAATAATCCTGTAAAATATTGAGCTTGCTTTTCTTAAATAGCATTAATAATGTATGTAAATTACATTTTAATGTCAAAACTTTATTTATTGATAAATATTACAATCTGCCATTATTGGGCAATAGGTAATAGTAATGACTGATCACATTCTTAATAAAACTTTTAAAAAAAATTAAATAATTAAATAAAATAAATAAGAATAATTAAGAATTATTTTTATATAAATAAAAAGAGATATTAACATAAAAATAAATATAATCTCTCTCCCTCTCTCTAAATATATGTAAACAGAAGGATACCAATCAAACTTTATATATGAAAAGAAAAAATAACAATATTTATAATAAAATTAAAATAATCACGAAGTCACATTCGTACTTCTATATATACAATATTTACACTACCGACCTGAGGATCCCCGAGCCCGCTCTATCCCCCATTTATGAGGGGTAGAGCAGGGCTCTTTGGGAACCCAGTGCATCCTTCTCACATAGTCACTGGTAATGAGCCAGTGGAGGTTGAGTAAGTGCAGTAAAGCCGCAAACGCTCAACTTGAGTGGAGCATCTGACCTCTGCCAGAACTCCAATTGTCTATTTTTATATTACAACAAGTCATTTGGCAACTGCCGTTTCAACCTTCTACGTGGTTTATAGGGATGGGTGGAACTAGATAAGGATTGAACCAAAGGATTAGGATGATTATGGAATTTTGAGAATTTTGTTGGTAAATCTCAATATAACATTTTTTTTTAAGCCACTGGATATTTTTAATGTCGAGATTCCACTATTCTGCTTCTTTAAACTGATTTCAAGTACCTGATCCTGGTATTGTCCTTAGGATGTAATAAGAAGTGAATATATATTATAGGCTTAGCAATAATCTTATTATTAAGTTGAGAACCTCAGCCTTTCACAATCGGCTATTCCTAATTCAGGGTAACTGTCCCATGAAATACTAATAACTTTCAGCTTAAAGCTAGAAGAGACCTAATCCAGATTGGGTCCTCAAGAGATCGCTCATTGTACGTGGATTATGGAAGCATTGTTGGAAATTCTATTGTTATTAGCTGTTATATGGGCCCATAATGCCGGTTAACAGGGATTTCATGTCGGTGTTTTAGGTGTCGAATTTTTATTCCTTCAATGCAACTAATAAAATAAAATAGGTTTTATAAGATAAAGTTTACTTTTGTAGAGTAACGGATTTTGACGGCAGTGTGGTGTGTGATAGACTTTCATTACTTTATATAAAACTACATATAGAGAGACTAAAACATTTTTATTAACAATTACAAATTGGTGTATACAACATGTCTCATAGAGTGTCCGACAATTCTGTTCAACTTCTCTCTATTTATAGACTCCTGATGAGAATATACTTATTTCTAACATTAAGGTTGTTATTGTTCGATAGGTTTGTAGGACTTTTTTTAGGTTGTCATTTAAGCCTATCATTCTTTTTACTAACTAGCAACAATATATTTATTGCTATATACAACTTAGTATTGAAATACATACTCCTGTAAATTTGAATTTAGTTTTAATGGAGTGTTACAGGCGTGTAGAGAAACTACGCATTGGTAGCATTCTAATGAAGTTTTTATATTAGCAGGTCTCGTGGTCATCTTTTCAGGCACCCTGGAGGATTGTCAGGAATGGAAGAAGGAGAAGGGTTAGAAACTAGTGGGTTTTGGTGGTTAGAGAGTTTATAATGGAATGAATTGTATCTGGTTCGGGCTAGATCGGTTTCATATGGAACATTAAGGTCTTTATGGATGATTTGATTTGTGACAAAGTAAGGATTTTGGATTGTAAGGATTGGATATGAGAGGGAATCGAAGGTTCAAAGCTCAACTCCGTATGTCCAGATAGGCCTTATTACAGTCATGTAGATCAGTCTTTTGTAATGAATTGGAAGTTTAGAACGTTTGTCTAACAAGTGCTGTAATAGTCGGAATCGAGTACAGTTTCCTGTATTTTCAGTCTTGTGAGAGGATTCCAGGTAAGTCCAAGGTAGCGGATGTTTTCTTCAGGAATAGGAACTACATTATTAAAGGATGCCGTAGAAGAGTCGATTTTAAATCTTAAATTAAAAAAAAAAAAAGTTAATGTTAAGATTTTTAAAAAACAGACATTCAGCTTTCCAACGGTTGTCTTAACGTAGGTATAGGATGGAATGCGTGGAGTTGTGACCGATTGTGTATACAATTGTCATTATAAAAAGAAAAATCCTCCTAATAAATCAAACTGCAAATTTTCCAATTTTAAATTTCTTTGAAAAAAGGTATTTAATGTTTTCTTACGACGCCCAAAACGAATATGATTTCCTCTACCGTAAAAAAAAAAAAAAAAAAAAAAAAAAAAATGGTCGACTTAACTAAGGTCCTTATAATTTTCGACTATCTTATAAACCACGACAGACCATAGAGATCCAAGGCCTCACGCTATGTACTACGGAAAAACCTCTGGTTTCTTGACGAGGTTTTCATAGAGTGGGTTCGCCCACTCCCACGCCTAATTTTGCGGGTGCCACCCATTGGCTAAAGGGACTCACAAATGGCCAGAGGGAGGCAGTGAGTGAGTACTGTGCAATTATATGCTTGAAAAGATTTCGGTTAGGGCCGGAGCTCGAACTCACAAACTTTGGGTTGGTTGGTGCGTTACCATGCTGCTACTGTCGCCTCGTGTGGTGAATTATTGAAATATTACTGATCCTTTAATGGAATCAGTAATATTTTTTCTTATACTTCCGGAAGCATCAACTCTATTAATAAATAATAACCATGAAGAAATGCATATTTTCTGAGCAACGCGCTAAAAATGCTTAATTTTATTCATTTTTTTTTTGAACATTTAGTAGAAGCCCCACCACAATTAGAAGAGCCGCATGGAAGCGCATTAAATAAGAAAAAACAAGTATTGATTTTTATATATTAGATAAATTACTTGATTTTTTTCATGTGAACGATGTTTATCCCTAAAATAATTTTTTATTTAAAAAAAAACTCTGTACCACTACAACCCATCAAGGATCAGGGGTTCAGTACTTTGTAATGAAGTACTTTTACTAGACTAACGGTTGTGCAAGGAGGTGATTTGGTCAGAATCACACTCGACCGTTTTTAACCAATCAAGGGTACCCAATTTAAGAGGATAGGTCCCCAGGAGGGCTTCAGAACCCACAGGAGTTGACTCACGGCTACAGTGTAACAGAAAACAATTTTCTGCCTAGCCGGATTCGAACTCAGGTCCTTGGAGTTAGTTACAACGCGCTTTACCCCGTGGCCACCTTACCCCTGCTTCCTTTTATTCAAATAACTATTTTAAAAAAATAGGACAGGTAAATAAAATAATTTCAGATAGCGGTTGATTTAGTTATCTCTATTCAACACATAGACTACTAAATATTTTTATCTGAATCCGATATTTATTATCTAATATAAACTTTTCACAACTCAGAAGTGAATAGCGCAGATCGTAAACAGTGAAGGTACGAGGGAAGGGACATTCTTGGAAGAACAAGAATGTATTTCGCTGAGGGAATGAGAAGCAGAATACGACTCTAAGGATGTATCAGGATATTGCTGGATCATAAAGAGTAACAATCCCCGGTGGGTAGCTAAAAACCTCCAGGATTATCGGAAGATCATAAAGATTTAATATTCTTTTGGAATAAAAAGAACATATCGTTTAACAAGCTCTCATATATAAAAATTCTTTATTACAAGCAATATATTTAACCATTTTTTATATTATTCTTTTTTATCAAAATCAAGCTTAAACAGCCAACTGATAAAATCATTATTATATTAATGAAAAATATATTCATTTTTTTTTAATGATGTTAAATTCTGTCATATACGAGCCTTCCGTACATTCAGGGCATTACTAATAGAGATAAGAATGCAGATTAAGACTATATTTTCAATAATAATTAAATTAATTAATTAGATATTGAAGAAATAATAAATATTAATCGAAATTCAACTTAAATCAAAATTTATTAAACACAATTATTCTTTTGTTGAATATTTACCATCTATTTAACCTACCTCATGTTACAGACATAAAACTGTCATATACGGATTTTTTTTACGACGATCAAAGGAAATATGTTAGATGAATGGTGCATGGTGCATGGTGATGAAAAGTCTTCCACAGGTAGATTCTATAAGTTGAATGTGCCACGAATTCTGACCAAGCTCTGGTTTTTCGAATTGAATCTATCGAAGGATATAGTAAAGAATTTTCCTGGACTTAAAACAAATCATTGGCTGGAGTGAAAAATATTTTTTTTATTTGTACCGATCTCGGATCTTTATCAGAGCTAGAAAAAAATCCAGCGATCATTATAGAATGAAAAATAATAAAAAATCATAGGGATATAATTATAATAAGAAGAGTAGGAATAACTTTATTAAAATACAAAGTTATGTTGCCTTACTTCATTGGGTGCCACTAACTACACAGTATACTTATTTATAGTCGTACTTATTGGTTATTTTGGCTAAGGGTATCTCAAAAACGTGTTCGTTAATCTTCACCATTGCTATACTTCCTCTTAAGGTATATTCAATATATAGTTAATAATAATACCAAAGGTCTAAAGAACCCGAAAGTTCGATGGCGATACCACCTATTGCTCTCCAAATACACCCTTCCAGTGATGCCCCTCCAAATCCAATTCTACTAAGTTTTAACGGAATCCTCCCATCTACGCTTCGCTCTACCCTTTGGACGTTTACCCGTCAGTTCAGTGTTTATGGACATTTAAGGGATCCGCTCGTTACTAAGCCCTACGACCTTAGACCATCTTAAACGCCGCTATGTTTTAACATGAATTATATTTACCGGGTGTAGGTCCCTTAATTCACCGTTGTGTAATCTTCTAAATTCTCCCGTTAACCCACCATTTTTCTGTCCGAATATTTTGCGTCCAATCCCATATCACAGCCCTCGAAGATTGGTGTCGTAATTGGAGGATTAAGTTAAATCCCATCAAATCACCTTTACCCTTCGTCGTAAACCTACTGACTGCCCTACAGTCATTTAATAATGTTACTCTTACCCATGTCGAACAGATCCGCCACCTTAGGCTACATCTGGACATACGATTAACCTGGAATCCTCACACCAGACTGAAAAGACAGGAAACTCACGTCGATTTCGACTAGTACAGCACTTACTAGACAAACGGTCTAATCCGCTCGTTACTTAGCCCTACAACCTTACACGCCTATCTTATTCGCCACGATACTATAACCTGAATTATATTTACCGGGTGCTGTTACCTTAATTCAGCGATGTGTAGTCTTCTGAGTTCTCCCGTTATTCAATGTATGGTTAAATAAAAGTAAAAACCTGATGGGACATCCACATTACACTACGTTGAATAGAAATAAATTTTATCAATATGCCACTTAGATAGGTAAGTATAAGTTAATAGATTTATTTATTGTATATATTGTCAGAGATGCACCCTTCTTTAGAACCTCAAAGTCCATAAAAAGAGGAACTTTTCAAGCATTGTAATGTCAGTACAGGAAATTCGTATTTCCAAAAGTCTTGAAAAGATTGCGCCACCCTTTGTGAATTATCATTGGCCTTCCGAGCGCAAGTCTTTATGAAATGGCCCCAATTATCTCTTTCACACAAAGGAGTACAAAACCACGAGACTCCTTGATTTTCATCATTTAGGAGGTAGGGGTGCTTTTTGCTTTCTTTGAATCCTTCCCTTTGGTAATATTCCTCTTATGGAAATGGAAAAGTGTATTTTTCCTTGTATGCTCAAAGGATTTCTCAAAAAAATAATAATAATAAAAAAACGCTAAAAAAAAATCCTGGATATTTAACTACTTGTACAAGTGTAAGTTTTATTTTTGGGCAGTTGATTCGTTTAATTTTTTCCAAGGAATTTAGGCATAAATAATCATCTCGATTTAAACTGGAAGGAAAATCCATTCTAGTTTCACAATTTTTTTTTCTATTAATGGAAGAATAATTAATTATTATTTTAATATCTGTAAAACTTTCCATTTGCTTTGTTTCTTATTTATTTGCCTCCGATATTTCAGGGTCCATCCCCCACCTTCAGTATTAAATCTTTGTTATTCTAATATTTATTTTATATTTTAATTATATTATTTCAATTTCTTGAGACAAGGTAATTATTTATTAAATAAATCAAAAATTTGTATCCACTTTTGTCTCAACCTCTTTATTTTTCACCAGTCCAACGCTTCGGCCATTTTAGTCATCCTCAAGGACATCTTCAATTATAATTTCATCCTCACATTAATTTAAAGTTTCTTTTACAGGCTATTCTGCACAGGTCAATTCCTTTATTATAAGATAAAGGCCTGTTGTTTAAATTTAAAATCATAAATATTTAATTTTTCTTATGTAAGATTATCCACAACAAATTCACTACCATATAACAAACATATGGTAGTGAATTAGTTGTGGATAATCTTGTATAAGAAGAGTTAAATATTTATGATTTTAAATTTAAACAATAGGCCTTTATCTTATAATAAAGGAATTGACCTGGGCAGAATAGCCTGCAAAAGAAACTTTAAATTAATGTGAGGAAGAAATTATATTGTGGATGGCTAAAATGGCCGAAACGTTGGAATCGAAGAATCCGTTCTTCATTACTTCCTGTTGCTATGATGTCTTGTTTACGTACAGAAAGAGATGCTAACTCGTTTTCTTTTCCAGTAATCCCATCATTGTATTACTTGTCAGCACTGTGCCATAATAAGAACCAGGCCATATTTGGGCCACCTATCTTATATCCACAATTGTTCGATTTAATGTTATATCAAATAAAAAATATCTATTGTCTACATTTTTTAAGATTATTGAACCTACAATATTAACTTCATTTTGTATTTTACAATAAGTTTTTTTTTTATTATTTTCTATTGTAAATCTAGTTTACACTCAGTAAGTAGCTATTCAGGCTTGACATGAGTTGGCCTGTGGGAGACGGCACAAAGTGTTGCATCCAGCATTCTCCTGACGTTAAGTCCATTATTTGGTTAAACTTTTTTTTTTTCCTACGCCAAAGGAGGCATTTTTGCCATTTTGTTTCGGATAGCCCAGTATACTTAAGCATTATTCACTAACTACTGTCTGTAATCAATTCCGCCGTTGCCGCACATGCAGATATGTGATCGCCGTTCATCTCACATGACGCAGTCTGTAGACTCAGCCACTCCTATTATATTTGGTTAAACTAGGAGTTCCTTCATCCAACTCCTCTTCAGCCTACGCCGAATTACGTCAGGGATGTTATGTGTTGCAATATGTCGTACAAATTTATTTAAATGTCCGTGTAGTGGTTCGCTACATTCGGAATCCATACGTCGGTTTGATCGCGTTTGCCAGTCTTAAAAATTGCGATTGAAAAGTTTATATTTTTTGGAATCTCTGTATTTTTAACAGGTCCATAAATTTGTGTAATTAAACCGGTGTAAGTCCATATAGCTTTAGTATATGTTGAATTTCCGCCTGAGTGATTTAGAACGTCTGTGTAGTTTAGAATATAAATGTCTCAGTCGGAAAATTTAGCGTTTTACGTTTTATCTTGATGTGTTATAATAAGTTAAAATAATAATTTTATCTGATCATATCCAGTATGAATATGACGAAGAAATATAAATTCAGTAAAGAGGAGTAATGAATGTAGCTCTAAGGCATATTTCGATAAGCTAACACAATGTCCTTATCTCAGTTTCTCAAACACCCGAGGCTTTCAAGTGCTTAATGCTTAAATTAACTTCGGCTAAACAAGAGATTTTCTGCTTGAACTACGATGGCAACTTGGCAATCTTCCATGCTCTCACTCAAGTAAAGAAGTAATGGAGGCTCTAGTTCATTATAGTACAAGAGCCGGGAAGAAAAAAAGGTAGTTATCTCACCCCAATTTTTTATTACTTTAATGAAAACTAGGTATAATTACTAGTCAAAATTGATGAGTCTGCCAAGTATAGGTAGGGGGAATAAAAAATAGCGGCTGTTTCAAAAGCTTAAAAAAACAATAATTTTTCATATCTTAAAAACTACCTACAACACTAGAAAACCTAAGAGGTCATTATTTAAAGAAGAGTAAATTTGCTAAAAAATAAACCCTAAAAGAGCTATTTACGTCCAACAGTTCTCGAGACATTGCTTTTTAAAAAGCAAAATTTCTTATAAATCTACATCTATCTCAATTTATTTGGAGAAATCTATATTTCAGGAACTATGTGACGTACAGATATCTATTAGCACTCAAATTAAAGCTAGTTTAATGGACTATAAAGAAGTTTATGAGCTTTATCTTCGTAGAAAAGTAGTTTTTGCTAAAATAAATTGATTTATAGTTGTTCAGACGATAAGTTTTATTTATGAAAATGTATATCTCAGGAACCATTAGACGTAAAGATGTCTTCCAGTGCTCAAATTAAAGCTAGTTAAATTTACTACAAAATAGGTTAGTATGTTTATCAATGTAGGAGTAGTATGTTTTATGATATTTGACAAAATAAACTCACAAAATGTTAATTTCTAGTTGTTCGTATAAAATGTTGGATTTTTGAAAAAAATATATCTCTTGATCCATAGGACACACATATGTATGCCAACACTCAAAATAAAGGAAATTTAACTTACTATAAAGTAGTTTATGACACATCTTCGTAGCGGTAGTATTTTTATGATATTCACATATGAATATAAATTTGGCAAATTAAAATTTGTCCGAACAACTATGAATCAATTTATTTTAGCAAATTTCATGTAAACTATTACTCCTACGAAGATAAACATCATCTGCTACATTATAGCTCATTAAACTAGCTTTAATTTGAGTGCTAATAGACATCTTTATGTCAAATGGTTTTTGAGATACAGATTTTTCAAAATAAATTCACTAACTACTGATCTTTCAGTACGTCCCATACAGCATTTTTATGATACACAAATAATTCTATTAGGGTCTTCTTTAAATTACGTCATCTTAGGTTTTCTTGTGTTGTTCTTACTTTTAAAGATATAGAGCTCTGAATGATTTTTTTTTTTTTTTTTTATCGCTTTGAAACAGCCGCCATTTTTTATTCTCCCTACCTATACTTGGCAGACTCATCAGTTTTGAATAGTAATTATACATAGTTTTCATTAAAGTAATAAAAAATTGGAGTGAGATAACTGCTTTTTTTTTCTCCTCTTGGGCTCTTGTACTATTAACTCACAGCACTAGTAACTGTAAACATCACTTAATCGCTCAAACATCATCATAGGATATCCAGTGATGGGTCGTGGTGAACTTTATTGGAACATGGTTCATAAAGTGCAAGGTTCAGATTGGTTTAGGTTCTATATCTACTTGAGGTTAGGATTTTCTACTTGGTGGTAAATGTAAGAGCCTGGTTTATTCACTAATTATTAAATTAGAAGTGGTTTATTTCCACTTCTAGTTTGATTAAAAATTTTTACATTAATTGTTATAAAATAAAATAGTAATTTGCCTATAATTAATTTAAATATTTTCTGCACTGTTCGTTGTTTCCACAATTTGGTTGTCCTATTGACGCCCTTACACCATAGTTCGTTGGGTTCTGCGGATAAAGTTGGGATTTTAAATATTGTATTGATGGAAGATGAAAAGAGAAATAGAAATAGAAAGATTTAAATGTTTCTGAAAATGGGTGAAGCAATGAAGAAATAAAATAATAGATGAAAGAGAGAGAAAAAAGAGGAAAATATGAATATGCACTAATATATGGTTAATAATATACAGAATAAACTAAAACGATATTTCATATAAAAATGAATAATGAAGAATATATAAAATAGAAGAATATATATTAGATAATGAAACTACAGAAAAATGATAAATGATAAAACAAAAAAAAAAAACTTCTTTGATAAATAAAAATATACTAAAAAATTAAAAGAGAAATTTAATGAAAAAATGAATCAAACTTAAAAGATGCTGATTGTTTGTAGAATTAACAAAACAAAATTAATCTTAAATTGGAAGTGATTAACCTTAAAAAAAATTTTTAAAATGGCTCAGATTAAAAAGGAAAAAAAAACATTAATAAATTACAATAGTACATAAATAAATTGATTAGTGATTACAAGTGACTAATGGTTTTAATTAGCATTGATATTTATAACCATAAATTTTTATTTATCTTTAGTTATATATTTATCGTTTATACTTGCCCACGCTCAGCGGAGAAGGGGGTGTGGTGATAAAGTAAAAAATATAGTTTAAATAAATAATTTAGATTTTATCCATTATAGTCTCAAAATATTTTCTTTTCTTTACAAGTCCGACGTTTCGGCCATCCTCAGGGACAATCTAAATACAATTTTTGAACTAAATAATTTTAAAACACAACTTCATGCAGGCTATTCTCCCCAGGTCATTTCAAGAATTTATCTAATTACCCAATTTTCATATTAAAACAAAAATTAAAATTGACTAATTAGATAAATTCTTGAAATGACCAGGGCAGAATAGTCTGTGTCAGAAGTTGTGTTTTTAAATTATTTAGTTCAAAAATTGAATTTAGATTGTCCCTGAGGATGGCCGAATTGCCCAAAATGTCGGGCTTGTAAAGAAAAGAAAATATTTTGAGAATATAATGGATAAAATTTAAATTATTTATTTAAACAACATTACCCAGTCTCTAGAAAGTATTTAAGATCATTAGTAAAAAATAAAATCCCAAAAGGAAAAAAATAAATAAATAATAAATCGCTCCTTAGGAACCACGTTATTATTTGTTTTTGGAAATAAGGAAACCCCGGAAACGATGACTTCAATTTATCCACAATATAACTACAGTATACCACTATCTAAACAATTATCGAGCTATGACCACTGGCGAATACCTTTACACGTAGATACCAGCAAACCTAGCAGTGATACATAACTAAATTAACAAGTTTGAAAGCAGTGAGTATGCATAAGAAAGAACACCAAAACTATGTGAACTAAGTTCAATAAGAAAAAGAAATATATCTACACAGAATGAAAAAAAAAAGGTATTCTTATCAATTAATAAAACAAACAAAACTTATAGGTTGACTTAACGTTAACTTAAATGCCCTAGCTTAACCTTATTAACAAAATTTACACAATTACACAAACGAAGAAAATAAAAGAAAGTTTAGTTCGAACCCCATGTAGTCCTTGGGTGTAATTCTGGCAGAACACAAAGTTTTCCGATATGTCCTTTTCGGCCACCGCCTCATCTTCCCTAGAAGTATGAAGATGACCCCTGCCGCAACTCTCCCATCCAGGCCGTGTTGAAGAAACGTTGCCACGCACACCACTATATCCACACTTCTGGAGCTTAGGACCACCCATTGAAGTAGAACACCATAATTTAGAAAAACGTAACATACACCAAAACATTTCTCAGATGGTGATATTTCGATTCAAACATTAAATACACAGGGCCTGATAAACTAGCCCCACTTCATATTGGACAATCGTAAGGTGTTCTCAACAGTAACCTTCTCAAAACCATACCCCCTTGTCTACGCAGATATTACCAGTGCTTTTATTTCACCATGACAACCGTAACATGTTAGTTAATTACTATTAATATTATAATGTGTGCTATAGAAACAGAAAGATACATATGAAGAAAAGGTGAGATACTTGCAGAGGTGAGAAAGCATAGACATGAAAGGTTGATGCAGGTAGGTTAACTTCGAGAAATTGATGAGAGATGGTGATAGATAGAGGTGAAACAGATGAACACAGGAGAACATATATGGAAAAGTGGTGAAGATAGAAGAAAATCGAATGTAAACTCCACACACCCTAACTAGGTAAGAAATACACTGTTATCTCTAATCCAAAGAGGTTGGCACAGCAGTAGATAGGAATTACCTCTGCCAGCAACAACTTACTCAAAGATTCTTATACTATTGAAATACATTTACAGAGTGCACGATTTAAGGTGGTCAGGATTACAATGAATGGAAAAATACATGTAGTTTAGGTTAGTTCGGAATTTATCAGATTGAGGTAATTGTACAAAAAGAGACCTGAACACTGTATTTAAACACTTGACCCCATACATTCCCATTCCTAGCTTCAGTATCCCAACAGTCTCCTACGTCCTGAACTATCTCGTCTCGCCATCTTGTAATTGGCCTTCCTTTCCTTCTCTTGTCTTCCTTGGTATCCACTCTGTTACTATCTTCTTGTGTTAAGTGCAACATGTCCGCCTCCATATCATGTTTGATATTACATTACCATCTATATATGTCTCCTGAAGACAGTTGACTTTTAAAAATATGTTTCATGCACTATTATTTTTTCCACTACATGCTTATCATTTTATTTATTCCATCTTTTATATTTTCAAATTAAATGGGTTATCCAAAATAAATATATTGTTCAACAAAAGTAATTTATTGATTATTAAATTTTATTTCTCCTTTCTGTGAATTTGTCATTATCTTTATTAATGTTCTTCGACCCCACTGATTCACAGTACTCAAGTAATCGTGAAAACAACTGAATTTACAATCGTTTTAATTAATAAATAAAATTGTCGTGTATAGATTATAAATTTTATGTCTATTTTATTGAAGGTAATTTGGGATGATGATACTTCGAATTCTTCAAATATCAAACTTGTCGACTCATTTATTCAATTATTCATTCGTTTATTCCAATTATTCGCCAAAAGAGAAATAAAGATATGACTTTTTTTTTCCATTTTTTTTAAGCTTTGAATATAAAACTTTTTTTTTTTTTATTATTTATTTATTGTAATTTACAACTGTACAAAATAATACAACAGGTAAATATGTAGTATGTTTCATATACACTTGAAAAT
>NW_027109908.1:922266-923802 GCF_000696795.3 Halyomorpha halys
AAGTGTTGTAGCAATCGGAATCTACGAGCAGTTTCTTGTCGTTTCAGTCTTGTGTGTGGATTCCAAGTAAGTCTCTTGTCAAGATGGAGTCCTAAGTGAATATAAAACTTAGAATTAAAAAAAAATTGAATTAAACTCAAAGTTTACAGTCTCTGAAAACTAGTCTTTCTAAAACTCAAGAATGAGATTTAGTTGAAGTCGTAATAGGTATATATTACACTAAAATGTAAATTATAGTAATATCATTGCTATATTTAAGTCAAAGTTAGGAAATAGTTTAAGCATAGCGAATAATTAAATCCTATATAGATATTTTATCCTAAATCCTATACATCCTAGTGAATAATTAAACCTTTCCCAAAGGTAGTACGTCACCTACTGAATATAGAACTAGGTTCTCCCGTCTTTGTCAAAATATTCCTGATCCTTTTTTTGATATATACAGATAGATCAAAATCTGTTGAATCTACAGCATCGTCTTTCACCACAAATAACTCAACCCATAAAAGAAAACTGCAGTGTATATACAGCTGAATTAGATGCAATAGTCTCAGCACTCCACTTCTCCATGACAGTGACGAATACTAACATAGTTATCATTACCGACTCTTTAAGTCCACTAAAAGCCATTAAGATCATTTACCCGAAACATCCAGCAATCATAAAAATTCACAATTATACCAACATGCTTGAAAACTTGGGAAAAAACTGTTTTCTTTTTGTGGATGCCGGGTCACGTGGGGATCGCTGGGAATGAACTGGCGGACATTGCAGCTAAATAAGCACTTGCTCTTCCAGGTCAGGGCGCGGCCATTCTGACACCACAAGAAATAAGTCTTCCAATGAAAAATGAAATATCATCTAGTTGGCAAGCCATGTGGGATGAAAGCCCGCCAAGTGAATTAAAAACCATTAAACCGTTCCAATCGCAGAGAGGAGGTAGCTATTGCCAGATTGAGAATAGGTCGTACGAATTTAACTCATACTTACCTGATCAATAAGCAACCACCGCCAAAATGTCAATACTTCAAAAGTGTACTTACGATCAGTCACATATTTGAAGAATGTCATTTCTATTCCACGAACTTAAATAGGTTGGGAGTAGGACTGAGTGTATTGGATGCTCTGAATGATGACCAGAAGAACGTGGAAATGGTTTTGGTTTTCTTAAAAAGTAATGGTCTTTTGAATAAGATTTAAACCCGAACATTTGTTAAACGTACTAAATAATTCTAAAAGAAGTAATTATTTAAATTTTTTAAAGAGAAAAATAAAGTAAAATAGAATTATAAATATAAATTAAATAGAATTATAAAGCGCGAAACATTGGCGTTGATGACGTCAGGGTTTTACGCCCTAAACCCCCAGCCAACAACAACAACCTTCAGGGAATCATACTTTTATTAAAAAGAAATATGAAATGAAATGAAAAAATAACTTTATTCTGGGACATATGTCCCCTAAGAATAAATGCACGGTTCATATAGTGATATTTTTATCTGGCGAGCGCTTACAAATTTTCAGATAGTAGAATGA
>NW_027109908.1:924762-932649 GCF_000696795.3 Halyomorpha halys
CGTCTGCGTATAGGTGGTAATGTGCGTGGTGAATGGAATCATTGATATAAATGGAGAAAAGGGTTGGTGAAAGTGAGGAGCCCTGAGGAACACCTTGTGACAGAAGCAGGGGAGAGGGAAGAGGTTTATTCGGAATGACGACTGTTTGGGAACGATGGGATAGGAAGGGGAGGAACCACTTTAGGACACTATTTGACATGGAAAGGTTTTGAAGTTTATTAAGGAGGATCTTATTGCTAACTGTGTCAAAAGCCTTAGATATATAAGTATAATTGATGAGCAAAAACTTTCACAAATTTCAACCTCCCTTTTTCCACACTAATTTAAACACTATTTCGAACATACATTCGGAATAACTGAAGTGAGACACGGTCAGGTCCCGATGTATACTATTTTAATAAATAAAGTTAAAATAAAAAAAATTATTTTCCAATTTTTTTCAAAAATTCGTATTTATGGGCTCCTTGAGGTGCTAAAACTGAATATCATCTTTGTTTTACTCCTAAAAATTATTTTACCACATTTTGATAGGTCAGTCTGTATGAATTTGTTTTAATATATTACTAATATTGACGAACAGTGAGTGTTGTTATTCAAAAACTATTTATATTGTTTAATTATCATAATAAAGTATACAATAATGTATAACAAACTCTGTGTTTATTAAATCTATATACATCCTTAAATATAGTAATAGCGAAGCATCGCTGGGTCAGCTAGTAAATAAATAAAACAGAGTATTTGGAATCCATAGAATAGATTCGAAAGCCCCCCCCCCCCTCTCTCGATATTATTCTGTTGCAGCCCCTACTGTTCCGAATAACTCTATGTCCTCTTCGTGCACGACTGACCAACAATGCCTCCTTGATCCCTGTGGGACCAGTCAGATGGAAGATTGCTTTCACCTGGATGAACACTCTCAGCTTAACCATCTGCGGTCGATGAAGATACTCTTCTGTCATTTTCTATTGTTCCAAGCTGAACACTATTTGTCAAGCTTATGCACAGCAAAAACAAAAACCTGAATTTTAATATTTGTTTATACTCAATTTTTATTTTAAAATATGCCATTTAAAAAAAATAACCAATTAAAATTAATTTAAAAAAAAAAACATAATATTATGAGGGAAACAGCAAATACGTAGTGTTGGGGCGAGGGGCGTTTCTTAAATGAAAAATCTACCTCTTCCCCAGAGAAAAAATTGTTCACTGGTTCGGGTGATAAAATAAAAAACGGAGGACCTGAAATGTATCATAAAAAAATAAAAATAATAAAGAGAAATTAGAGAATTAAAAAAAAATATCTTTCTACTAATATACAAATTTAATTAAATTAAAATATAAAGAAATAAAATAAAAAATGAATGTTAATGTTGTTATAAAAAATAAAAATGTGTGAATTAAAAAAGAAAATATTTTTATATATGTATAAAACAAATAAACAAAACAATTTTCTTTACTCAAGAAATAATAAGTAACTAAAAAACAAACAAAAAAATATGAAGTTGGTGAACGATGGGAGAAAAAAGTCACTCACAGTAGGGGGATCGATATGCGCATATCGATGATATTTCTCCTCCAGCACCATCCGCCGTCATCCAGATGTTGATGATTGGTTGAAGGTCCTGAATTGTACCAATTGTACAATGTAACAATTGTACCAATTGTGTAATTGGGTGCCTCTCAACTCTGGCCCAGCTTCTAGACTCCAGGCAGCGGACTGTAGACTCCTTATCACTCCCCGTATACAGGCCGTAATCCCATTGCAGCCTGCAATGTTGTTATATGTGCCGAGCCGCACCAATGTATTCGTATTATACACGCATCATTTGCATAATGAATACTAATTTAATTTTAATTACAAAATAAAAACTGAATTGTTACTAAAAAACAGGAAATTAACTTATAATTAACAAACAAATAAAAAACCACTTGGAAGTAAAATTAAACTAAATTAAAGAAAAGAAAGATATACTTTCGGGCTTTAACACGTAGAATTCATCAATTTTTAGATGTTTATGAATTTTTATTTACAATATTTAAAAATACATTAAAAAAGTATTTATATATAATTATAGCAGTGTTTTATTTGTTATTACAATTATTTGCTTGAAAAAAAAATTCTATTAATATTTTTTTCCCTTCAAAGGGGAGGGGGCCCCTTTTCAATTCCCTTCGTTCCTATTCCCCTCACTTAAATGTTGCTACAATCAAAAACTGCTACTCCTACGAAAATAAACGTCATAAACTACATTATAGTACATTTAACTAGCTTTAATTTGAGTGCTGACAGACATCTGTACATCTTATGGTTCTTGAGATATAGATATTTTCAAATAGATTCACTAACTACAAATTTTTCAGTACAGTTTTTTAAAATGTTGCTTTTTAGAAAGCTATATCTCTATCTCGGGAACAATTGAACGTAAATAGCTCAAATTTTAACAAATTTACACTACTTTAAATTATTTTATTCTTAGGTTTTTTTAGTTTGATTGTTAATTTAAAAGATATAGAGAGCTCCAAATGAAAAATTAATTTTTCTTGACGTTTTGAAACAGCGGACATTTTTTATCCCACTAACTATATTTGGCAGATTTGTCAATTTTGAGTAGTAATTATACATAGATTTCATTTAAGTAATAAAAAATTGGGGTGAAATAACTGCCTTTTTATCCTCTTGTACTAGTATGTTCATGTTAAAGTCATGTATATCAGTCTTTTGTAATAGATTGAAAGTCGAGAAAGTTTGTCCAGCTAATGTGATAGTTGGAATCGACGTGCAGTTTTCTGTCTTTTCAATCTTGCCTGAAGATTCCAACTTTGTCGATTGCCTAGATATAGTCTAAGCTAGCGGATCTGTCAGCGAAATTTTATATAACATTTTATTTACTTAGTCAATTCCACTAATCCTGGCTCCAACTTGCACATCAAAGCTCATTCGTATCTTTAAATTTTGTCTATTAAACAATTAGAAATTAAATTAATTGATTTTATGCAATTAAAATACCTGAAGCTGGGATAAGAGGATAAAAAAATTATAAAATAGTGGTCAGATACTAAAATAAATTATTAGAATTTGTTTTTTCTTTTTTCTCCTCTTGGGCTCTTGTACTATCACTTTCGTATATGTATATAATAATTGTGTGCTAATTTAGCTACTATTGGACCATATTCCTTCATTTATTACATCCAATATCCCTAATTAAATAAAAAAAATATAGTAATAAACTTTAATGTTTCTTGCTTTGTTGTTCTGCTACAGCCTATACCGTAGCAGCATTCCTCTAATTACACTTCCAGTACTGGTAGACTAACCATGTCAGCAATGAACCGAGATCCCCCGAACTGAACTTGGCTTGGGGAAACCAGTTGCAACCAATTAAGCTCCTTTCATATTCCATAGTCAGCTCTATCGGCTTTAAGTTAGGGCAAGTTCAGCAAGTTTATTGAATATTGTATCTATTTGTAGAACCAGAAGTTTGTGCGAGTTAAATTGTGTATTCTTTATAAAATTCAAAGTATTAATCCATTTTTTCACTCTTTACTACTATTACTTAATAGTATAATAATATAAAAATATGGTAATCGAATCAAATTTTTTATATATGGGTTTTCAATGACTCGATGCATCCCAAAGAATCATGTCGGTCAGCGGTTTATTGGAGGTCTAACAAAATGTTAATGTGTAACGTTGAAAATACATTATAACATCTCAGGCTGCATATAAAGTTAAATATTTCCATATCAGATTTAAACCCACTCTGGAAATTCTGGAAATTGAAACATAATGAGTTATTATAATTTATATAATGAGTTCTAACTCTTAACTCATAAATAAAACGGACAATATCTATCATGTATTACAAAAAATATTATTTTAAAATCATATTTAATTGCTTAAATAAAATAATTTGTACCATACATAAGTTAAGTCTCAGAACAATCTTATATAATCGATATTACTCCACTTGTGAATTCTATGAATGAAGAATGAATAAATTAATGATCAAATAGCCTTTTATTTATGGAATAAATTACAAAATACAATATAAACATTCAAAGAAGATAGAAAAAATAAATTTATATATATAATAGTTGACAAAACATTAACTTCTCAAAACATCAATTTTCTTTCTATCTATTTGTATCCTTTCCTGCATAGGTCTTCCCTTTCGGGAGTAATAGTCAGCACTTCCCGGGGTGACCAGCCCTATTGGGAGGCGATTTCTTTCCATTTCTCCCTCCAAACATTCCTAGCAGTTCTCCACCAGAGGGGTCCTGCCATCCTCTTGAACATATTGCTCCATCTTTTCTTTTGACGACCTCTTCTTCTTTGAAGGTCGTATGGAGTCCATTCTGTGGCAATTTTTGACCATCTGTCATCTTCGCATGAATTCCATACTTCATATTTATTATTTACACAAAATTCTATTCATCTTATTTTTTTTTTAATATAAGCTAATTATGTTTATATAATTTGCAGAATGTTTTTTGTATTTTATAGTACTTCCATAGTTTGCATTATATTATATGTCATTTTATATTTTTTTTCAGTGACATCTTATTCTCTGTTTACATTATTCTTGGTGTTTGTAAGTTTTTTATAAATTTGATGAAGCCTTGTAAAGTTTTTTCCCTGAAATGTGGTAAGAGAAATGACCTGTATAATATACTAAATATTTCACCATTTATTATTTCAGAATGTTTTTGAGGCTTCTTATAGAGATAAGAAAACTTTGCTTTGAGCTTAATTACTTTTTTTCTTTTTTCATTAAAAATTAGCAGAAGTTTATATCCAGCTTTAAAGGAGTTCCCAAAAGTTTTTTTTTTATCTTTTAGCCTTTGAAAATATATTTAAATACCGGACAACAAAATTTCAAACATATTTCTTCTTTATTTAGAGTATTGGTCAACTGGCTTAAATATTTCTATATTTGACTTTATGAATAAAAATAAATTATGTCAAACAACTTACTAAAATACTTGGCTTACGAATGAATCTTATATTAAGACAAAATAATAATAAGTGACCGAGAACTGTCGATACAATGTTGTTAATGAGTGGATTTCCACAAAATATTGTTTTACTGAAATATGTAGCAGTTTGTGTTAAAACCATATATATTTTTTTCACAGGAGCTGAAAATTTGGGAGTTCAGTTATTTTTTTACAAATTTTTAATTCTTTGCAGCTCCCTATAATTGGTAAAAAATGAAATATTAAAACAATAGGGAATCATATTAATTTTTTTTTTCTCGGCCAAGACTCCCATTGGAGTCCTATACTGCTATATTAATTTATTACTAAGTTTGCTTATTTATTATGTTATTTATCATTCATTTTAAGAACTTTTAATGACTTATTAATTCAACGCAACTATCACTTTCTTATCAATACAACATTTTCAAACCTCCTTACACTTAGGTCATGCACATAACCGATTTATTTCAAATAGATTTGGGTTTAAATTTTTATTTCTTTTATTACTAAAATACCAATATTTATTTCATAATTTTTGTATAATAAACATGTTTTTTTTTCTAATTTGTATTTATTGATAAATATCAAAATCTGCCACAAAGTTGTTGGGCAATACATAATAGTGATAACTGATTATATCCATACTTAAATAAAATAACATAAATTGCATAAAAATAAATAAAATCTCTCTCTCTAAATATATAAAAACTGAAGGATAAAGAAAATAAACATAATCAAAATATGTATATGATAATACACATACATGATAATAAAAATAAATAAATCGAATAATCACCAGTCGCATTTACACTCTTATTTATGTTATTATTAGCTGTTATTTTTATATTGTCCTTGAGGATAACGTTGGACTTTTAAAAAAGTAACAAAAATCGTTTTGGAGACTTAACTTGCATACAATTTATTTTATTTAACATTTTTTTAATTATTTTTTAATTATTTTTTTAAATATTTTTTGAGTTTGCATAAAACGTACAAGCGGGGTAATTTAATAATTTGCATTTTTATTAAAAGGGTAATGGATTAATCTGATCTAAAAATGAAATTTACGTTACCATTTTCAACCTAAAACGCTACTATCTTGCATTTTTTTAAAAAAGTTTAATAGTAGAATTTGATATCACAACTTGGAAGCCTCTTTCAGATATTTGTTATTCCAATATAAATTTTATTTTCATCAGGAATGTCGCTTTTTTTTTTCTTTTTAAGTCTCCGGTATCTTGAAGAACATTTTGATGAAAGAAATAAAACCTGGAAAAAAAAAATCTGCCCCCTTTATCCAGAATTGTCTGATGTGGCCTATTTGTGTCATCCTTTTCCTAAGATCATTTTATCAAGAGTGAGGTTTTGAGGTTAAACCTAGTTTGAGGTCCTTGCCCGACATTTGCCCCATTAATCACAACACTCTGAATATTGCAAGCTGACGGAAAACTTCCGAAAAATATCTTAGCCGGCATAGCCTAATTGAATTACTGAAGGGGTTTAATTAATCACATGATTATATCTCTTAGTTATAGTGACCTACTTTGTAAAATATTGTAAAAAAAAAAAAAAATGAAAAAAATATATATATATGAGAAGGATGTCCAGACTATTTCCTGGAAGTTAAGAAATGAAAAAAAAAATGACTTTTTTTAAAAATAAATAATTTAATTTCTATACATTTTAGTCTCAAAACGTTTTATTTTTCTTACAAGTCCGACGTTTCGGCCAATCCGGCCATCCTCAGGGTCAATCTACTAAATACAATTTTGGAATTATATAATTTAAAAACTCTAACTCCATGCAGGCTATTCTGCCCAGGTCAAAATAACAATTACTAATTAGTCAATATTCACTTAAAACCAAAATTAAAATCATTTATCACAGTCACTATTCATTAAAAACTCTTTATTAATTTAAGTTCTTAAGGAATGGTGTGTGAATAATTTATCACAGGATTTTAATTTTGGTTTTAAGTGAATATTGACTAATTAGAAATTGTTATTTTGACCTGGGCAGAATAGCCTGCATGGAGTTAGAGTTTTTAAATTATATAATTCCAAAATTGTATTAAGTAGATTGTCCCTGAGGAGGGCCGGATTGGCCGAAACGTCGGACTTATAAGAAAAATAAAACGTTTTGAGACTAAAATGGATAGAAATTAAATTATTTTTTTTAAAAAATTACCAGTCTCAAGAAAGTGTTAAGATTATAAATTGCAAAACGGACATAGAGGAGTTCATTGCGCAAAAATCTGAGATGTTCTGGGAGGACGGAATTAAAAAATTACTTGAAAGATGGCAACATGTAATAAATCAAAACGTGTTATATCTAATTGATTAAAATATTTACAAGAATCTGAAGTTTTTATTGAAATCACTAGTAAAAAACGCTAAGAACTTATTTTACAACCCAATATATAATCGAAGTAAGAGGTTCATTATATTAGAGTGTTAAATATGTTGGGAAAAATTCAATTATCGTATATAAATTTTAAAAAATTTAATTTATTATTATAACTATATTTTCTATCGGTATATATTATTAGTTACTTATTCTATCATTTAATTTATCCTAAATGAGACATTTCGTATAGTTAATGTTATTACTATATTTGTATATCTCTTTCTTTTATTTCACGCTTTCGAAGTTAAAACCGTTAATGGTTCCTCCCCTCCATTTAGTTTACTTTAGATATTCTTCTATTTTCGTATTGGCCTGAGTAGAAAAAGGTGGCTAGTCGTATTTTTTTACTTATATTCATATAATTCTAACCCTAACTTAATTTACCTTTTTTACTTTATCCTATTATGTCAAAATATTTTTATTTGTTTTGTTTTTTGCATCTCTTTAGCCCTGAAAAAGGGCTAAAAATTGCCGTGAAACGTAGGAAAATAAATAGTT
>NW_027109908.1:932754-941706 GCF_000696795.3 Halyomorpha halys
TTGAATATTAGAATATATGAATAAAAAAATATTTTTACGTGTGTAATTTTGGATTTTTCTGTTGCTATAAAAGTTTTTATTTTAGGGTTTCTTGAGATGGGAATAAAAAATATACACGCAAACCATTTTGAAAGATTACATTTTTTTGGATTTAAGAAGACATGTGTTTCTATCAAAAATTGGAATTCGAATTCTTTCATGAACGCAATAATTTCTCGTACAATATATTCCATATGTAGGTAAGTTTATAATTTGGGAATTCTGGTAACTTGAGTTTGTGTGTTCATATTTCATGACACTGTACGTTATAGAGACATGAATTCTGCTGATAGGAAATAAAATTAGTGTCCGAATCCGGAGCAAAGGGGGTCCGTAAAGCAGGGTTTCAAATGCTTTAAATATGTACGTTGTAGGCTGAGATCGTAATTTAATTGTCCTTTAAGAGGAGTTCCCGTTCTAAAGGGGTGCTCGTATAGAGACGGTTCACCATAAATTAATAAAATCCACATTGCACAACCAATATTACATATTAATACCACTGACTGAGAGAACCTTATACAATTAGGGATGTTTGTAGCTGAGGGACCTAGGGGGTCGACTTTCATTTATGTAGTGGTCCCACGAAATGAAAAATTGTTCCCCCACTATGGTTAGAATAGGTTGGTTACTCTTGATATATCCCCCTATATTTCAGAAATGACTAGGAAGGGGGTCATTAAAAAATGTATTAACAAAAAAACATATCAACAAATACTGTCATCTTAAGAAGCATATTTATGAACCAATATTTAGGTAATATTCTACGAATTAGAGCCTTTTTTATGAATTCATAACTAATATCATAATTAATATAACTAATATATAACACAAGTGCTTGGGATAATTATGATTTGATGCAAGATAATACATTTATTAACATATTACAAAACAGTAAAAAAAAAAAATATTCCATTGCAAAGTTGTATAATATCAATTACTCTACAATGCAAATATTTTTTTTTTTGGAAGATTATTAATTGACTGTGTGTATAGATGAATGAAATATGGTCCGGGTGCGGTAAAAAAAAAAAACTCAAATAGTAGATAATTATACTATTTTATTGAGCCAACGTTTCGCCCCACGTTGCAGGGCTTCGTCAGGGCTAAAAAAGATATAAACACTATAGTTACAGGAGTGAAAGGAAAAAAAATAAGTGTAAAATAACAGGGGTATAAAATGTAAAAAAAGTAAGATATGATAAGAAAAATTAAAGGTTGTAAATAGTAAATGAAAAGGGTAATAGTAACAGATAGATAAGAGAAGAAATATTAAAGAAAGAAAATCTAAAGAGATGAAAAAATAATTTAAAAAATATACAAATCAAATGATGAGACAGAATGCATACCTGTTTTGACGGCAGTCAAAAACAAAGTGACAGTTGGTATTGGGAGGAGTGGGGATGGCAGTTATGTCACAATAACGAAAATAATTTGTAAAGTAAACATAGTAAAAAAGTATTTAAATTAGGTGAACGATAAATGGTAATATAAATAATAGTATTAAACTATTTATAACTTGAGCTTACTAACTTTTATTCATTTTTTTTAATATGTGAATAATTTACAACAATGTCGTGTTATAGAATATTATGCATGCTGGCTGAATCCAAAACCAAATAAATAAATGTGATAACTCTCACATTAGATATTTTTTCTACTTCTCTTTGATTTATTCGAAATAGAAGCGATATCATGTTTCTTCATAAGAACAATGTAGTATTATCAGGAAATTCTATTGCACATATTATTAGTTGGAAAAGCTGCACTTACGTTATAATTAAGATCTTTAAAAACAGTTTGTGTAACAAGAAATAACTTTGCCCAACTTGAAGATATCAATTCAGTTTTCTTCAGTTAAGATTCAGCCATTCGTAATATATTACATTTTTTTTTATTTAATACTAAGATCGGTCTGGTGGGCCTTACATGGTTGATATAACAGTTGTATTTTTTAAAATAATTGATGATGGGAGTGATAGAAAACCTTTTGAAACCAAATCCATCTACTGCCTGAATGAGGACAAAAAGCTGCTTACAAACATGGTGGATATACTCGCAGAGTGGAAGAGACATTTCTCCCAACTTCTCAACAAAGATCTCTTGGAGGATGATGATGATGAAGAGAGTCTCCATGAAAATAACTCTAGTGATCAATGTATGGAACCACCTGGTGAAGAGGATATTTTGGATTCACTAGCCAGGCTTAAAAATAATTAGGCGCCGGGCGCTGACGAATTCCCCACAGAACTACTTAAATCTGGAGGAAGCGAGCTGGTGAAAATACTCCAGAACATTGTCATTCAGATTTGGACAGATGAAGCTTGGAATAAGTCCATGATCTGCCCAATCCATAAAAAGGGTAATCGGATGGTCTGTGACAATTATAGAGGTATCTCCTTCCTCTCTTGTACATATAAATTGGTGTCCAACGTCCTCTTTCAGCACCTTCTTCCCTTTGCAGAAAAGAGCTTAGGTTCGTACTAGTGTGGTTTTTGGAAAGGACGATCCACAACTGACCAAATATTCTGCTTACGCATCATGCTTGAGAAAGGACGCGAATACGGGATTAAAACGCACCACCTATTTGTTGACTTCAAAGCAGCATATAACAGCATTCATAGGGGACAGTTGTACAAGGCAATGAGAGAATTCAACACCCCTGAAAAGTTAATTAGAATGGTTAAACTAACTATGAGAGACGTGAGATGCATGGTGCAGATTGAGGGAGCAAGATCTGATGAATTTGTCTCAGTAAGAGGACGAAGGCAGGGGAATGCATTGGTCTGCCTCCTCTTTGATTTAGCTCTTGAAAAGGCCATTAGAGAATCTGGAATTCAAGTGGGCGGAACAATATTCAGCAGAACAATACAGCTTCTTGCTTACGCTGGTGACATTGACGTTGGTGGACGCTCTTTCCAAGCTGTCTCTGATGGATTTATGAAATTGAGTGAAGCAGTAAGAAAAATGGGGTTTGAAGTAAATAAAGAAAAGACCAAATACATGGTCACAGAGGAAATACCCAGGTCCGGTGAAGAAATCAGGAAGAATATACTTTTGGAAAAGTCCCCAAGCTTGTGTATCTTGGATCGTTCATAACCCAAGACAATTTTGTGGACTCCGAAATTAAACGAAGAGTCCTATGTGCCAACCGTTGTTATTATGGCCTCCCTATTTTAGGAGCCATGCCTTGTCTAAGGACACCAAAATCTACCTGTATAAATCAATTATTCGACCAATTCTTCTGTATGGCTCAGAAATGTGGACTATCTCCAAGGCTGGTGAGTACAACTTAGTGGCCTTGGAAAGGAAGATTCTCCGTAAAATATTTGGAGCTGTCAAGGTTGACCAGATATGAAGACGTTGAACAAACCAGGAGCTCAAAGTTGTATATAAGGAACCAGACGTTGTCCAGTTTGTGAGGTTCAGTAGATTGAGGTGGGCAGGGCATGTTGCTCGGATGGCTGAGAGTGATCTGCCAAGGAAAATAGTGACCGAGGTAATACATGGATCAAGACGCAGAGGAAGACCACGCCTTCGAAGGAGTTATGGTGTGAGTGGTGATGCCAGGACCTTGATGGGAATGAGGAACTGGATGGTCACCGCACAAGATCGTAATATTATTCGGCCGAATTAATAATAATAATAATAATAAAAATAATAATGATAGAAGTATAGTCACGTACAAAAGACACCCCTAACTAGACACAACGTCATAAAAAAATTATAAGATAAATAGATATAATAGTAATTCTGGATAAGAGAAAAAAGTTAAGTTAATAACGAAAATTACATCTTCGTAGACTTAACAAAACAAAAATTGCCCTCTAATAGAAATAAAAAAAAAGTAAATTTTAAAAAAGGATGAAGCAAAAATAAATAAAATAGAAGTTATGTCAATAATAGAATTGATAACTACAGAATTTATAACAGGATGTCCTGAAGAAGCCTGGGCTTTAGTCTTCGGGTTGAGGATGGGTTCCCCAAGTTGTAGGTCACTACTGCTTTAACTGTCAGTAACTGAGAATGAAACTTCTTGAATCATCTTTTGAGTCTGCACTTGCTTGATAGTCAGCTGTGACAAAATTATAATATACTTAAAGAGGGTATTTGTTTTAAGTATGATCAGATGTTGGATTCTCGTTCGATTATAAAAATTCATAGTGGTCATAAAAAAAAAAAATAGTTTAAACTTGTTAGTGAGTTGAGCAATTAATATTTAAAATATCATTACATTCAATTTTGTGGCTGTCAATACATGTCATATATTATTTGTTTACTCGAAAATATTTCGTGGAGTTGCGCAAACACGAAATGTTTTGCAAACAGGATGACTATCGGAACTGTTCAAACACGGCGTCCATTGCCCTTGGGTCGTTTGCTATTCATTAATCGGGCGCGGTGGATGTGAAGAAAAATATGCAATCCACCGACCTCTCAGTTTGCAGCTGACTTAATTTTATTTTTTCCCACGAGGGGAATGTTTCCACATGTATTTTTTTTCCATTTCTATAGAACAAGAGTATTTTTGAACGATACAAGTATTTACAATTTCGCCGAGGAATACTATAAGTTTTCTGATTATACTATAAATGTAATTTAACATAATGATAATAATAATGAAGGTCTAACGAACCCGAAGGTTCGTTGCCGATACCACCAATTGCTCTCCACGTACATCCCTCCAGTTATGACCTTCCAAACACAATTGTACTAAATCAATTTTGACGCAATCCTTCAATCTACGTTTCGGTCTACCCCTCGGACGTTTACCCCTAGGTTCAGTGTTTTTTAACATTTTATGGATCAACTCGTTACTAAGCCCTACAAGCTTACACGCCCATCTTATACGCCACAATGCTGTAACTTGAATTATATTTACTGGGTCGCGAATTAGAAATGGAGTCGATAGATGATTATATTAAAAAACAGTTCATGAAGTTCTACTCCCAGTTGCCGACAGTTAAAGGAGCAGTGACCTACAACCTGGGAAACCCAACCTCAACCCGAAGACTGAGGCCCAGGCTGCTGCAGGACATTCTTTTATAAATGTTTAATAAATATAAAATTAATTCATAGTCACACTACCTATTTACTTATTATTATTCATTTTATTTATTCATTATTATTTTTTTTTCTCTTTTCTTCTCACTTCCTTTTTTCAAATTAACTTGTATCTTTTTACTATTAGAAGATAATTGTTTGTTTTATTTAAGTATACCAATATCATTATTTTTTGTTATTAATTTTACTTTCCTTTTTTATTAAGAAGCATTATTCTTATCTATTTATTTTATTATTATTATTTTTTTCTTTTAATAAAAACATTTTATATAGTTAGGGGTGTCATTTGTATGGCTATACCCCCTCTTAATCAACTGTTAAAAAATATATATAATATAAGTTATATCAAACATATAAGGCCCACCAGGCCGATCTGGAATAAAAATAAAATAAAATATCATATTTATTGGGTGTAGGGCTCTTAATTCAGTATGTGTAGTATTCTACATTAATTTTGAAAACAAATACACTAAATAAATTTTGTCACAGCTAATTATTATTATTATTTATTAAATTGAGTGGGATAGGAATAAATGAAGCGCGCAAAGCGCAAGTGTTACCCCGCAAACAGTGGACTACAAATAAATAAACTATAAATCAAATAGAAATTGTTTTAATAACAAAATATTTTTTATATCCATGGGAATAGAATATGTGTACGATTATACAATGTAATATTATAAAAACATTTTATATATGTAATAATAATAAAATGGATATGCATTTTCTATACCACAAATGGTTGTGTACAACCTGATGTAAATAAAATACTACCTCATACATATCCAATAAATTAAAAAAAAAAAAAAAAAAAAAAAAAAAAGTAGTTCATGGCTAAAATAAGAAATAGAAATAAAATATGAATTTGTACTGAGTCCAGCTTTGTGAGGGACAAAGCCATAGATACAAGACCCATAATTCACACATATTAATGCCCTATGTAGTATTAACATGGTGAACCTATCAGAAACTCATGATGTATCACTAAGAAACCGAAGTATATTTAGCATTTTAGTTGCGGCTACCTTAATGATGTAATGTGCAGTTTCCAACTCAATTTTTGATCAAATATAAGGCCTAGAAATTTGTAGTGATTTTCATAAGGAAAATATATTTCTCAAATGTAGATCAGAAGAGAAAGGCGTATTTATTTTTCGACTAAAGTAGAAAATTTGAAAGGAGCATCGTCAACTTTATAAATTATATCTCATATTCAATATTATTTTTTTTTTAAGCTGAAATCATGCATGAGAGATATTTTTTTTTTTTATCGACCTGTACCTAAACCAAATTTACAGTTCAGTATCCACAATTTTTCCAGCCGAAATTAACCTAGTCAAACTGCCAGCGTGTAAACAAGGACATTATCACGCTGTCCTTTGGTTCAATATTTTTTCTCCTGGAGCACCTATCACAGGAAACATCAAAGCAGCTATTGAAAGCATCATTGATTAATTATAGGGGAGTATGGAGATCAAATGAAATAAAGACTCGAGACAGGGAAAAATGGTTTGGAACTTGATGGAGAAGGCTAAAAATAGATTGTTTTATTCAAGAATAATAGACATAAAGCAGTTAGAGAAAAGATTCTCTAAGATGTATCCTTACTGAATGGTACTGAAGTAGGATTTGAGAAGAAACTTTCCCAATTTAATTTCCTAACTTCATCAGAGCGCAATAAAAGGTGAAAACTTGTAAGAAATGGTCGAAGAAGGTTTGATTGCTGTTGACACATAGAGAAAACTCAGTTAAGCGAGACTTCAATAACTTGCTTCTGGCCCTTTTGTCTCCATATTTATTAATGGCAGTTTTTAATTTTAAGGTGTAATATATTTTATATCTGAATAAACATTATGAAGTTACAAAATTGCTACCATAGAGTTGTGTAGGATACACTTTATTTATCTACAGGTCACAATTACAGCTTTCCTCCTAGAGTGTCCTTGGACAACTATGTTCGATTGCTACTATAATAGCACTTATCCCGAGCATGAGATGAGGAATATTTATTTGCCATTCGAGGGTAAGGATTGGAATTTGGTGAAAGGATTCTCAGAAATTGGAAGAGAGAGTTAAGGCTCATGACAGATTTTAAGAGATTCGCGTGGAGCTATAGGAAAGCTTGAAGCAAAAAGAACATAGAAAGATATATGGAATGTATACTTGACGAAAAATGCGCCACGAAAATAGGATGAGTATGTGTAAGAGGGGAAATTTCAGCGAGGCCAAGAAGAAGTCATGAAATAAATTTGGAAAATGCCAGGACCGTGAAATAGGAAGAGTATGTCAAGTTGGGGAGTGACTCCAAACGTATTATATAATAGGACAGTGACCACAGAGAAAATATAATGAAATTCTGGAAAAATGTAAATTCACTGATGACTAAAACAACCAAAAAGATCAGAAACATAAAAGATGATCACCAATGAAGAAAAGATCTTGGAGATTTGAAGACAAAACTACTCTTCGCAGTTCTATAATCTCAGACAGATATCCTAAATTGTATAATGTAGAGCGAACAATAGCTAGTTTCGTTAGAATAGATTTCAAATGGAAAACCATTTGACATTCAGCTGTGTTAAACAAAAGAAAGTGCCAATAGCTGCCTTTGAAAGGGTTGTTGTAAAAACAGAGAAACCTTAAGAATATGGTAATATCCAGTACTAGCAGATCTATTACTTCTCTATTAAAATTACTTTTTTATTGATGTCCGTTTGTTATTTCAACATTTATACTATTTATTCAAACATATATATAATTAAACAAAGCTGTTTATAAATCTACAATTAGTCAATGAAAATTTAAAATTGCTATATGTTAAATTACGGTTTTAAAAAAAGCGTTTTATAAGCTTGGTAAATTAGTCGATGAAGAGCAAAAAGTAGGTAGGGAAAGCGCAGAGGGTCCATTTTGAGTGCTCCTTGGTTTTTAAAAAATAGCCAATTGCATCGAGAATTGCAAATGGAGTCGAAAAGCGAACCATGAAGTTTCATCCCCCCCCCCCTCAGTTAAAGGATTAATCATAAATATTTTTCTCCTCATCACGTCCAATTAAATAAAAAAAAAATTATAACAAATCGTCTACGGGGACAATCCTGCCGGGTTAAGATAAAATTTGAATATTTTTCCCAAAATTCAACTTCTTGTCAGAATGAGGATTGATTTCTAAAGCTATTTTTGAAATTTTTTTTTGGTAGCAATTATACAAATCGACAGTCATTTTTCTTATTAGATTAATGAATTTCTGAGTATTATTTTGTGGAATACTGCAATAAGAGTCTAGTGACTAGTCCTTGGGATGTGCCTGGAATGTTCTTGGGAATAGAAGGGCAGTCAGAAGGCTCTACAAATGAAGAATTCCTTCAGCTTCATTTACATTTAATTAAATAATAAAATTACTCAAGATTTGCATTAAAACTGAGGAATAGAAACATACTTACATAATTAGCTCATAGTGTTAACGCCATGTATATTAATTAAAAGGTAAATATTTTGTTATTATGCAGTAAATAAATTTAAATACAATTTTTATTTAGTAATTTGGTCAGAAGTTGGTTTTGTTTTTATGAAAGAGAATTATACGTGTGTTGTGGTGTTTATATGTTGAAATACTTGCCAGTGGGATTATTTGCCACAACAATACAATTTGTGGCCTAAGTTCAGTCGCCCAGTCTTTTACAGAATTTTATTTTATTTTATTTTTTTTAAATATTTATTTATTGCTATTTACAGCTGTACACTATAATAGATTTAGTAAATCTGATCTAAATTAAATTGGAGTGTTACAGGCGTGTAGAGAAACTACCCATTGGTAGCACTCTAATGACATTTTACATTAGCTGGTCTCGTGGC